>NW_028301635.1:300000-587818 GCF_987345545.1 Pholcus phalangioides
TGTGGCAAGCTTCGCAACTGTTACGGGTCTCGAGCTCTAAGAGCCGAGAATTGGTGGCGTGCCATGTTTCTCGACGCCGCAAATAGGGTTGCCAATTTCCCTAGCCTCAAGAAATGTGAAATGGAAAGTCTTTTGTAGGAAAATTATCAGGAGGGCAGAGATATTCCATTACGCATCTCTCGAGAGACATGAAGGCAGTCTAATAAGAGGGAACAGTTGGTGGTTGTGGCAAGCTTCGCAACTGTTACGGGTCTCGAGCTCTAAGAGCCGAGAATTGGTGGCGTTCCATGTTTCTCGACGCCGCAAATAGGGTTGCCATTTTCCCTAGCCTCAAGAAATGTGAAGAGGAAAGTCTTTTGTAGGCAAATTATCAGGAGGGCAGAGATATTCCATTACGCATCTCTCGAGAGACATGAAGGCAGTCTAATAAGAGGGAACAGTTGGTGGTTGTGGCAAGCTTCGCAACTGTTACGGGTCTCGAGCTCTAAGAGCCGAGAATTGGTGGCGTTCCATGTTTCTCGACGCCGCAAATAGGGTTGCCATTTTCCCTAGCCTCAAGAAATGTGAAGAGGAAAGTCTTTTGTAGGCAAATTATCAGGAGGGCAGAGATATTCCATTACGCATCTCTCGAGAGACATGAAGGCAGTCTAATAAGAGGGAACAGTTGGTGGTTGTGGCAAGCTTCGCATCTGTTACGGGTCTCGAGCTCTAAGAGCCGAGAATTGGGGGTGTGCCATGTTTCTCGACGTGGCATATAGGGTTGCCATTTTTCCTAGCCGCAAGAAATGTGAAAAGGAAAGTCGTTTGTAGGCAAATTATCAGGAGGGCGGAGATATTCCATTACGCATCTCTCGAGAGACATGAAGGCAGTCTAATAATAGGGAACAGTTGGTGGTTGTGGCAAGCTTCGCAACTGTTACGGGTCTCGAGCTCTAAGAGCCGAGAATTGGTGGCGTGCCATGTTTCTCGACGTGGCTTATAGGGTTGCCATTTTCCCTAGCAGCAAGAAATGTGAAAAGGAAAGTCCTTTGTAGGCAAATTATCAGGAGGGCGGAGATATTCTATTACGCATCTCTCGAGAGACATGAAGGCAGTCTAATAAGAGGGAACAGTTGGTGGTTGTCGTAAGCTTCGCAACTGTTACGGGTCTCGCGCTCTAAGAGCCGAGATTTGGTGGCGTGCAATGTTTCTCGACGCGGCAAATAGGGTTGCCATTTACCCTAGCCGCAAGAAATGTTAAAAGGAAAGTCTTTTGTAGGCAAATTATCTGGAGAGCAGAGATATTCCATTACGCATCTCTCGAGAGACATGAAGGCAGTCTAATAAGAGGGAACAGTTGGTGGTTGTGGCAAGCTTCGCAACTGTTACGGGTCTCGAGCTCTAAGAGCCGAGAATTGGTGGCGTGCGATGTTTCTCGACGCGGCATATAGGGTTGCCATTTTCCCTAGCCGCAAGAAATGTGAAAAGGAAAGTCTTTTGTAGGCAAATTATCAGGAGGGCAGAGATATTCTATTACGTATCTCTCGAGAGACATGAAGGCAGTCTAATAAGAGGGAACAGTTGGTGGTTGTGGCAAGCTTCGCAACTGTTACGGGTCTCGAGCTCTAAGAGCCGAGAATTGGTGGCGTGCCGTGTTTCTCGACGCGGCAAATAGGGTTGCCATTTTCCTTACCCGCAAGAAATGTGAAAAGGAAAGTCCTTTGTAGGCAAATTATCAGGAGGGCAGAAATATTCCCTTACGCATGTCTCCAGAGACATCAAGGCAGTCTAATAAGAGGGAACAGTTGGTGGTTGTGGCAAGCTTCGCAACTTTTACGGTTCTCGAGCTCTAAGAGCCGAGAATTGGTGGCGTGCCATGTTTCTCGACGCCGCAAATAGGGTTGCCATTTTCCCTAGCCTCAAGAAATGTGAAGAGGAAAGTCTTTTTTAGGCAAATTATCAGGAGGGCAGAGATATTCCATTACGCATCTCTCGAGAGACATGAAGACAGTCTAATAAGAGGGAACAGTTGGTGGTTGTGGCAAGCTTCGCATCTGTTACGGGTCTCGAGCTCTAAGAGCCCAGAATTGGGGGTGTGCCATGTTTCTCGACGTGGCATATAGGGTTGCCATTTTCCCTAGCCGCAAGAAATGTGAAAAGGAAAGTCGTTTGTAGGCAAATTATCAGGAGGGCGGAGATATTCCATTACGCATCTCTCGAGAGACATGAAGGCAGTCTAATAATAGGGAACAGTTGGTGGTTGTGGCAAGCTTCGCAACTGTTACGGGTCTCGAGCTCTAAGAGCCGAGAATTTTTGGCGTGCCGTGTTTCTCGACGCGGCAAATAGGGTTGCCATTTTCCCTAGCCGCAAGAAATGTGAAAAGGAAAGTCCTTTGTAGGCAAATTATCAGGAGGGCAGAAATATTCCCTTACGCATGTCTCCAGAGACATCAAGGCAGTCTAATGAGAGGGAACAGTTGGTGGTTGTGGCAAGCTTCGCAACTGTTACGGGTCTCGAGCTCTAAGAGCCGAGAATTGGGGGCGTGCCATGTTTCTCGACGTGGCAAATAGGGTTGCCATTTTCCTTAGCCGCAAGAAATGTGAAAAGGAAAGTCCTTTGTAGGCAAATTATCAGGAGGGCAGAAATATTCCCTTACGCATGTCTCCAGAGACATCAAGGCAGTCTAATAAGAGGGAACAGTTGGTGGTTGTGGCAAGCTTCGCAACTGTTACGGGTCTCGAGCTCTAAGAGCCGAGAATTGGCGGCGTGCCATGTTTCTCGACGCAGCATATAGGGTTGTCAATTTCCCTAGCCGCAAGAAATGTGAAAAGGAAAGTCCTTTGTAGGCAAACTATCAGGAGGGCGGAGATATTCCATTACGCATCTCTCGAGAGACATGAAGGCAGTCTAATAAGAGGGAACAGTTGGTGGTTGTGGCAAGCTTCGCAACTGTTACGGGTCTCGAGCTCTAAGAGCCGAGAATTGGTGGCGTTCCATGTTTCTCGACGCCGCAAATAGGGTTGCCATTTTCCCTAGCCTCAAGAAATGTGAAGAGGAAAGTCTTTTGTAGGCAAATTATCAGGAGGGCAGAGATATTCCATTACGCATCTCTCGAGAGACATGAAGGCAGTCTAATAAGAGGGAACAGTTGGTGGTTGTGGCAAGCTTCGCAACTGTTACGGGTCTCGAGCTCTAAGAGCCGAGAATTGGTGGCGTTCCATGTTTCTCGACGCCGCAAATAGGGTTGCCATTTTCCCTAGCCTCAAGAAATGTGAAGAGGAAAGTCTTTTGTAGGCAAATTATCAGGAGGGCAGAGATATTCCATTACGCATCTCTCGAGAGACATGAAGGCAGTCTAATAAGAGGGAACAGTTGGTGGTTGTGGCAAGCTTCGCAACTGTTACGGGTCTCGAGCTCTAAGAGCCGAGAATTGGTGGCGTTCCATGTTTCTCGACGCCGCAAATAGGGTTGCCATTTTCCCTAGCCTCAAGAAATGTGAAGAGGAAAGTCTTTTGTAGGCAAATTATCAGGAGGGCAGAGATATTCCATTACGCATCTCTCGAGAGACATGAAGGCAGTCTAATAAGAGGGAACAGTTGGTGGTTGTGGCAAGCTTCGCATCTGTTACGGGTCTCGAGCTCTAAGAGCCGAGAATTGGGGGTGTGCCATGTTTCTCGACGTGGCATATAGGGTTGCCATTTTTCCTAGCCGCAAGAAATGTGAAAAGGAAAGTCGTTTGTAGGCAAATTATCAGGAGGGCGGAGATATTCCATTACGCATCTCTCGAGAGACATGAAGGCAGTCTAATAATAGGGAACAGTTGGTGGTTGTGGCAAGCTTCGCAACTGTTACGGGTCTCGAGCTCTAAGAGCCGAGAATTGGTGGCGTGCCATGTTTCTCGACGCCGCAAATAGGGTTGCCAATTTCCCTAGCCTCAAGAAATGTGAAATGGAAAGTCTTTTGTAGGAAAATTATCAGGAGGGCAGAGATATTCCATTACGCATCTCTCGAGAGACATCAAGGCAGTCTAATAAGAGGGAACAGTTGGTGGTTGTGGCAAGCTTCGCAACTGTTACGGGTCTCGAGCTCTAAGAGCCGAGAATTGGTGGCGTGCCATGTTTCTCGACGCCGCAAATAGGGTTGCCATTTTCCCTAGCCTCAAGAAATGTGAAAAGGAAAGTCTTTTGTAGGCAAATTATCAGGAGGGCAGAGATATTCCATTACGTATCTCTCTCGAGAGACATGAAGGCAGTCTAATAAGAGGGAACAGTTGGTGGTTGTGGCAAGCTTCGCAACTGTTACGGGTCTCGAGCTCTAAGAGCCGAGAATTGGTGGCGTGCCATGTTTCTCGACGCCGCAAATAGGGTTGCCATTTTCCCTAGCCTCAAGAAATGTGAAAAGGAAAGTCGTTTGTAGGCAAATTATCAGGAGGGCGGAGATATTCCATTACGCTTCTCTCGAGAGACATCAAGGCAGTCTAATAAGAGGGAACAGTTGGTGGTTGTGGCAAGCTTCGCAACTGTTACGGGTCTCGAGCTCTAAGAGCCGAGAATTGGTGGCGTGCCATGTTTCTCGACGCCGCAAATAGGGTTGCCATTTTCCCTAGCCTCAAGAAATGTGAAGAGGAAAGTCTTTTGTAGGCAAATTATCAGGAGGGCAGAGATATTCCATTACGCATCTCTCGAGAGACATGAAGGCAGTCTAATAAGAGGGAACAGTTGGTGGTTGTGGCAAGCTTCGCATCTGTTACGGGTCTCGAGCTCTAAGAGCCGAGAATTGGTGGCGTGCCATGTTTCTCGACGCCGCAAATAGGGTTGCCATTTTCCCTAGCCTTAAGAAATGTGAAAAGGAAAGTCTTTTGTAGGCAAATTATCAGGAGGGCAGAGATATTCCATTACGCATCTCTCGAGAGACATGAAGGCAGTCTAATAAGAGGGAACAGTTGGTGGTTGTGGCAAGCTTCGCAACTGTTACGGGTCTCGAGCTCTAAGAACCGAGAATTGGTGGCGTGCCATGTTTCTCGACGCGGCATATAGGGTTGCCATTTTCCCTAGCCGCAAGAAATGTGAAAAGGAAAGTCTTTTGTAGGCAAATTATCAGGAGGGCAGAGATATTCTATTACGCATCTCTCGAGAGACATGAAGGCAGTCTAATAAGAGGGAACAGTTGGTGGTTGTGGCAAGCTTCGCATCTGTTACGGGTCTCGAGCTCTAAGAGCCGAGAATTGGGGGTGTGCCATGTTTCTCGACGTGGCACATAGGGTTGCCATTTTCCCTAGCCGCCAGAAATGTGAAAAGGAAAGTCGTTTGTAGGCAAATTATCAGGAGGGCGGAGATATTCCATTACGCATCTCTCGTGAGACATGAAGGCAGTCTAATAATAGGGAACAGTTGGTGGTTGGGGCAAGCTTCGCAACTGTTACGGGTCTCGAGCTCTAAGAGCCGAGAATTGGTGGCGTGCGATGTTTCTCGACGCGACATATAGGGTTGCCATTTTCCCTAGCCGCAAGAAATGTGAAAAGGAAAGTCTTTTGTTTGCAAATTATCAGGAGGGCAGAGATATTCCATTACGCATCTCTCGAGAGACAAGAAGGCAGTCTAATAAGAGGGTACAGTTGGTGGTTGGGGCAAGCTTCGCAACTGTTACGGGTCTCGAGCTCTAAGAGCCGAGAATTGGTGGCGTGCGATGTTTCTCGACGCGGCATATAGGGTTGCCATTTTCCCTAGCCGCAAGAAATGTGAAAAGGAAAGTCTTTTGTAGGCAAATTATCAGGAGGGCAGAGATATTCTATTACGCATCTCTCGAGAGACATGAAGGCAGTCTAATAAGAGGGAACAGTTGGTGGTTGTGGCAAGCTTCGCATCTGTTACGGGTCTCGAGCTCTAAGAGCCGAGAATTGGGGGTGTGCCATGTTTCTCGACGTGGCACATAGGGTTGCCATTTTCCCTAGCCTCAAGAAATGTGAAGAGGAAAGTCTTTTGTAGGCAAATTATCAGGAGGGCAGAGATATTCCATTACGCATCTCTCGAGAGACATGAAGGCAGTCTAATAAGAGGGAACAGTTGGTGGTTGTGGCAAGCTTCGCAACTGTTACGGGTCTCGAGCTCTAAGAGCCGAGAATTGGTGGCGTGCGATGTTTCTCGACGCGGCATATAGGGTTGCCATTTTCCCTAGCCGCAAGAAATGTGAAAAGGAAAGTCTTTTGTAGGCAAATTATCAGGAGGGCAGAGATATTCTATTACGCATCTCTCGAGAGACATGAAGGCAGTCTAATAAGAGGGAACAGTTGGTGGTTGTGGCAAGCTTCGCAACTGTTACGGGTCTCGAGCTCTAAGAGCCGAGAATTGGCGGCGTGCCATGTTTCTCGACGCAGCATATAGGGTTGTCAATTTCCCTAGCCGCAAGAAATGTGAAAAGGAAAGTCCTTTGTAGGCAAACTATCAGGAGGGCGGAGATATTCCATTACGCATCTCTCGAGAGACATGAAGGCAGTCTAATAAGAGGGAACAGTTGGTGGTTGTGGCAAGCTTCGCAACTGTTACGGGTCTCGAGCGCTAAGAGCCGAGAATTGGTGGCGTGCCATGTTTCTCGACGCCGCAAATAGGGTTGCATTTTCCCTAGCCTCAAGAAATGTGAAATGGAAAGTCTTTTGTTGGAAAATTATCAGGAGGGCAGAGATATTCCATTACGCATCTCTCGAGAGACATCAAGGCAGTCTAATAAGAGGGAACAGTTGGTGGTTGTGGCAAGCTTCGCAACTGTTACGGGTCTCGAGCTCTAAGAGCCGAGAATTGGTGGCGTGCCATGTTTCTCGACGCCGCAAATAGGGTTGCCATTTTCCCTAGCCTCAAGAAATGTGAAAAGGAAAGTCTTTTGTAGGCAAATTATCAGGAGGGCAGAGATATTCCATTACGCATCTCTCGAGAGACATGAAGGCAGTCTAATAAGAGGGAACAGTTGGTGGTTGTGGCAAGCTTCGCAACTGTTACGGGTCTCCAGCTCTAAGAGCCGAGAATTGGGGGCGTGCCATGTTTCTCGACGTGGCAAATAGGGTTGCCATTTTCCTTAGCCGCAAGAAATGTGAAAAGGAAAGTCCTTTGTAGGCAAATTATCAGGAGGGCAGAAATATTCCCTTACGCATGTCTCCAGAGACATCAAGGCAGTCTAATAAGAGGGAACAGTTGGTGGTTGTGGCAAGCTTCGCAACTGTTACGGGTCTCGAGCTCTAAGAGCCGAGAATTGGCGGCGTGCCATGTTTCTCGACGCAGCATATAGGGTTGTCAATTTCCCTAGCCGCAAGAAATGTGAAAAGGAAAGTCCTTTGTAGGCAAATTATCAGGAGGGCGGAGATATTCCATTACGCATCTCTCGAGAGACATGAAGGCAGTCTAATAAGAGGGAACAGTTGGTGGTTGTGGCAAGCTTCGCAACTGTTACGGGTCTCGAGCTCTAAGAGCCGAGAATTGGTGGCGTTCCATGTTTCTCGACGCCGCAAATAGGGTTGCCATTTTCCCTAGCCTCAAGAAATGTGAAGAGGAAAGTCTTTTGTAGGCAAATTATCAGGAGGGCAGAGATATTCTATTACGCATCTCTCGAGAGACATGAAGGCAGTCTAATAAGAGGGAACAGTTGGTGGTTGTGGCAAGCTTCGCATCTGTTACGGGTCTCGAGCTCTAAGAGCCGAGAATTGGTGGCGTGCGATGTTTCTCGACGTGGCATATAGGGTTGCCATTTTCCCTAGCCGCAAGAAATGTGAAAAGGAAAGTCGTTTGTAGGCAAATTATCAGGAGGGCGGAGATATTCCATTACGCATCTCTCGAGAGACATGAAGGCAGTCTAATAAGAGGGAACAGTTGGTGGTTGTGGCAAGCTTCGCAACTGTTACGGGTCTCGAGCTCTAAGAGCCGAGAATTGGTGGCGTGCCATGTTTCTCGACGCCGCAAATAGGGTTGCCATTTTCCCTAGCCTCAAGAAATGTGAAAAGGAAAGTCTTTTGTAGGCAAATTATCAGGAGGGCGGAGATATTCCATTACGCTTCTCTCGAGAGACATCAAGGCAGTCTAATAAGAGGGAACAGTTGGTGGTTGTGGCAAGCTTCGCAACTGTTACGGGTCTCGAGCTCTAAGAGCCGAGAATTGGTGGCGTGCCATGTTTCTCGACGCCGCAAATAGGGTTGCCATTTTCCCTAGCCTCAAGAAATGTGAAGAGGAAAGTCTTTTGTAGGCAAATTATCAGGAGGGCAGAGATATTCCATTACGCATCTCTCGAGAGACATGAAGGCAGTCTAATAAGAGGGAACAGTTGGTGGTTGTGGCAAGCTTCGCATCTGTTACGGGTCTCGAGCTCTAAGAGCCGAGAATTGGTGGCGTGCCATGTTTCTCGACGCCGCAAATAGGGTTGCCATTTTCCCTAGCCTTAAGAAATGTGAAAAGGAAAGTCTTTTGTAGGCAAATTATCAGGAGGGCAGAGATATTCCATTACGCATCTCTCGAGAGACATGAAGGCAGTCTAATAAGAGGGAACAGTTGGTGGTTGTGGCAAGCTTCGCAACTGTTACGGGTCTCGAGCTCTAAGAACCGAGAATTGGTGGCGTGCCATGTTTCTCGACGCGGCATATAGGGTTGCCATTTTCCCTAGCCGCAAGAAATGTGAAAAGGAAAGTCTTTTGTAGGCAAATTATCAGGAGGGCAGAGATATTCTATTACGCATCTCTCGAGAGACATGAAGGCAGTCTAATAAGAGGGAACAGTTGGTGGTTGTGGCAAGCTTCGCAACTGTTACGGGTCTCGAGCTCTAAGAGCCGAGAATTGGTGGCGTGCCGTGTTTCTCGACGCGGCAAATAGGGTTGCCATTTTCCCTAGCCGCCAGAAATGTGAAAAGGAAAGACGTTTGTAGGCAAATTATCAGGAGGGCAGAGATATTCCATTACGCATCTCTCGAGAGACAAGAAGGCAGTCTAATAAGAGGGAATAGTTGGTGGTTGGGGCAAGCTTCGCAACTGTTACGGGTCTCGAGCTCTAAGAGCCGAGAATAGGTGGCGTGCGATGTTTCTCGACGCGGCATATAGGGTTGCCATTTTCCCTAGCCGCAAGAAATGTGAAAAGGAAAGTCTTTTGTAGGCAAATTATCAGGAGGTCAGAGATATTCTATTACGCATCTCTCGAGAGACATGAAGGCAGTCTAATAAGAGGGAACAGTTGGTGGTTGTGGCAAGCTTCGCAACTGTTACGGGTCTCGAGCTCTAAGAGCCGAGAATTGGTGGCGTGCGATGTTTCTCGACGCGGCATATAGGGTTGCCATTTTCCCTAGCCGCAAGAAATGTGAAAAGGAAAGTCTTTTGTAGGCAAATTATCAGGAGGGCAGAGATATTCTATTACGCATCTCTCGAGAGACATGAAGGCAGTCTAATAAGAGGGAACAGTTGGTGGTTGTGGCAAGCTTCGCATCTGTTACGGGTCTCGAGCTCTAAGAGCCGAGAATTGGGGGTGTGCCATGTTTCTCGACGTGGCATATAGGGTTGCCATTTTCCCTAGCCGCAAGAAATGTGAAAAGGAAAGTCGTTTGTAGGCAAATTATCATGAGGGCGGAGATATTCCATTACGCATGTCTCGAGAGACATGAAGGCAGTCTAATAATAGGGAACAGTTGGTGGTTGTGGCAAGCTTCGCAACTGTTACGGGTCTCGAGCTCTAAGAGCCGAGAATTGGTGGCGTGCCATGTTTCTCGACGCCGCAAATAGGGTTGCCAATTTCCCTAGCCTCAAGAAATGTGAAATGGAAAGTCTTTTGTAGGAAAATTATCAGGAGGGCAGAGATATTCCATTACGCATCTCTCGAGAGACATCAAGGCAGTCTAATAAGAGGGAACAGTTGGTGGTTGTGGCAAGCTTCGCAACTGTTACGGGTCTCGAGCTCTAAGAGCCGAGAATTGGTGGCGTGCCATGTTTCTCGACGCCGCAAATAGGGTTGCCAATTTCCCTAGCCTCAAGAAATGTGAAATGGAAAGTCTTTTGTAGGAAAATTATCAGGAGGGCAGAGATATTCCATTACGCATCTCTCGAGAGACATCAAGGCAGTCTAATAAGAGGGAACAGTTGGTGGTTGTGGCAAGCTTCGCAACTGTTACGGGTCTCGAGCTCTAAGAGCCGAGAATTGGTGGCGTGCGATGTTTCTCGACGCGGCATATAGGGTTGCCATTTTCCCTAGCCGCAAGAAATGTGAAAAGGAAAGTCGTTTGTAGGCAAATTATCAGGAGGGCGGAGATATTCCATTACGCATCTCTCGAGAGACATGAAGGCAGTCTAATAAGAGGGAACAGTTGGTGGTTGTGGCAAGCTTCGCAACTGTTACGGGTCTCGAGCTCTAAGAGCCGAGAATTGGTGGCGTGCCATGTTTCTCGACGCCGCAAATAGGGTTGCCATTTTCCCTAGCCTCAAGAAATGTGAAAAGGAAAGTCTTTTGTAGGCAAATTATCAGGAGGGCGGAGATATTCCATTACGCTTCTCTCGAGAGACATCAAGGCAGTCTAATAAGAGGGAACAGTTGGTGGTTGTGGCAAGCTTCGCAACTGTTACGGGTCTCGAGCTCTAAGAGCCGAGAATTGGTGGCGTGCCATGTTTCTCGACGCCGCAAATAGGGTTGCCATTTTCCCTAGCCTCAAGAAATGTGAAGAGGAAAGTCTTTTGTAGGCAAATTATCAGGAGGGCAGAGATATTCCATTACGCATCTCTCGAGAGACATGAAGGCAGTCTAATAAGAGGGAACAGTTGGTGGTTGTGGCAAGCTTCGCATCTGTTACGGGTCTCGAGCTCTAAGAGCCGAGAATTGGTGGCGTGCCATGTTTCTCGACGCCGCAAATAGGGTTGCCATTTTCCCTAGCCTTAAGAAATGTGAAAAGGAAAGTCTTTTGTAGGCAAATTATCAGGAGGGCAGAGATATTCCATTACGCATCTCTCGAGAGACATGAAGGCAGTCTAATAAGAGGGAACAGTTGGTGGTTGTGGCAAGCTTCGCAACTGTTACGGGTCTCGAGCTCTAAGAGCCGAGAATTGGTGGCGTGCCATGTTTCTCGACGCCGCAAATAGGGTTGCCATTTTCCCTAGCCTCAAGAAATGTGAAGAGGAAAGTCTTTTGTAGGCAAATTATCAGGAGGGCAGAGATATTCCATTACGCATCTCTCGAGAGACATGAAGGCAGTCTAATAAGAGGGAACAGTTGGTGGTTGTGGCAAGCTTCGCATCTGTTACGGGTCTCGAGCTCTAAGAGCCGAGAATTGGTGGCGTGCCATGTTTCTCGACGCCGCAAATAGGGTTGCCATTTTCCCTAGCCTTAAGAAATGTGAAAAGGAAAGTCTTTTGTAGGCAAATTATCAGGAGGGCAGAGATATTCCATTACGCATCTCTCGAGAGACATGAAGGCAGTCTAATAAGAGGGAACAGTTGGTGGTTGTGGCAAGCTTCGCAACTGTTACGGGTCTCGAGCTCTAAGAACCGAGAATTGGTGGCGTGCCATGTTTCTCGACGCGGCATATAGGGTTGCCATTTTCCCTAGCCGCAAGAAATGTGAAAAGGAAAGTCTTTTGTAGGCAAATTATCAGGAGGGCAGAGATATTCTATTACGCATCTCTCGAGAGACATGAAGGCAGTCTAATAAGAGGGAACAGTTGGTGGTTGTGGCAAGCTTCGCAACTATTACGGGTCTCGAGCTCTAAGAGCCGAGAATTGGTGGCGTGCCGTGTTTCTCGACGCGGCAAATAGGGTTGCCATTTTCCCTAGCCGCCAGAAATGTGAAAAGGAAAGTCGTTTGTAGGCAAATTATCAGGAGGGCAGAGATATTCCATTACGCATCTCTCGAGAGACAAGAAGGCAGTCTAATAAGAGGGAACAGTTGGTGGTTGGGGCAAGCTTCGCAACTGTTACGGGTCTCGAGCTCTAAGAGCCGAGAATAGGTGGCGTGCGATGTTTCTCGACGCGGCATATAGGGTTGCCATTTTCCCTAGCCGCAAGAAATGTGAAAAGGAAAGTCTTTTGTAGGCAAATTATCAGGAGGTCAGAGATATTCTATTACGCATCTCTCGAGAGACATGAAGGCAGTCTAATAAGAGGGAACAGTTGGTGGTTGTGGCAAGCTTCGCAACTGTTACGGGTCTCGAGCTCTAAGAGCCGAGAATTGGTGGCGTGCGATGTTTCTCGACGCGGCATATAGGGTTGCCATTTTCCCTAGCCGCAAGAAATGTGAAAAGGAAAGTCTTTTGTAGGCAAATTATCAGGAGGGCAGAGATATTCTATTACGCATCTCTCGAGAGACATGAAGGCAGTCTAATAAGAGGGAACAGTTGGTGGTTGTGGCAAGCTTCGCATCTGTTACGGGTCTCGAGCTCTAAGAGCCGAGAATTGGAGGTGTGCCATGTTTCTCGACGTGGCATATAGGGTTGCCATTTTCCCTAGCCGCAAGAAATGTGAAAAGGAAAGTCGTTTGTAGGCAAATTATCAGGAGGGCGGAGATATTCCATTACGCATGTCTCGAGAGACATGAAGGCAGTCTAATAATAGGGAACAGTTGGTGGTTGTGGCAAGCTTCGCAACTGTTACGGGTCTCGAGCTCTAAGAGCCGAGAATTGGTGGCGTGCCATGTTTCTCGACGCCGCAAATAGGGTTGCCAATTTCCCTAGCCTCAAGAAATGTGAAATGGAAAGTCTTTTGTAGGAAAATTATCAGGAGGGCAGAGATATTCCATTACGCATCTCTCGAGAGACATCAAGGCAGTCTAATAAGAGGGAACAGTTGGTGGTTGTGGCAAGCTTCGCAACTGTTACGGGTCTCGAGCTCTAAGAGCCGAGAATTGGTGGCGTGCCATGTTTCTCGACGCCGCAAATAGGGTTGCCAATTTCCCTAGCCTCAAGAAATGTGAAATGGAAAGTCTTTTGTAGGAAAATTATCAGGAGGGCAGAGATATTCCATTACGCATCTCTCGAGAGACATGAAGGCAGTCTAATAAGAGGGAACAGTTGGTGGTTGTGGCAAGCTTCGCAACTGTTACGGGTCTCGAGCTCTAAGAGCCGAGAATTGGTGGCGTGCGATGTTTCTCGACGCGGCATATAGGGTTGCCATTTTCCCTAGCCGCAAGAAATGTGAAAAGGAAAGTCGTTTGTAGGCAAATTATCAGGAGGGCGGAGATATTCCATTACGCATCTCTCGAGAGACATGAAGGCAGTCTAATAAGAGGGAACAGTTGGTGGTTGTGGCAAGCTTCGCAACTGTTACGGGTCTCGAGCTCTAAGAGCCGAGAATTGGTGGCGTGCCATGTTTCTCGACGCCGCAAATAGGGTTGCCATTTTCCCTAGCCTCAAGAAATGTGAAAAGGAAAGTCTTTTGTAGGCAAATTATCAGGAGGGCGGAGATATTCCATTACGCTTCTCTCGAGAGACATCAAGGCAGTCTAATAAGAGGGAACAGTTGGTGGTTGTGGCAAGCTTCGCAACTGTTACGGGTCTCGAGCTCTAAGAGCCGAGAATTGGTGGCGTGCCATGTTTCTCGACGCGGCATATAGGGTTGCCATTTTCCCTAGCCGCAAGAAATGTGAAAAGGAAAGTCTTTTGTAGGCAAATTATCAGGAGGGCAGAGATATTCTATTACGCATCTCTCGAGAGACATGAAGGCAGTCTAATAAGAGGGAACAGTTGGTGGTTGTGGCAAGCTTCGCATCTGTTACGGGTCTCGAGCTCTAAGAGCCGAGAATTGGGGGTGTGCCATGTTTCTCGACGTGGCACATAGGGTTGCCATTTTCCCTAGCCGCCAGAAATGTGAAAAGGAAAGTCGTTTGTAGGCAAATTATCAGGAGGGCGGAGATATTCCATTACGCATCTCTCGTGAGACATGAAGGCAGTCTAATAATAGGGAACAGTTGGTGGTTGGGGCAAGCTTCGCAACTGTTACGGGTCTCGAGCTCTAAGAGCCGAGAATTGGTGGCGTGCGATGTTTCTCGACGCGACATATAGGGTTGCCATTTTCCCTAGCCGCAAGAAATGTGAAAAGGAAAGTCTTTTGTTTGCAAATTATCAGGAGGGCAGAGATATTCCATTACGCATCTCTCGAGAGACAAGAAGGCAGTCTAATAAGAGGGTACAGTTGGTGGTTGGGGCAAGCTTCGCAACTGTTACGGGTCTCGAGCTCTAAGAGCCGAGAATTGGTGGCGTGCGATGTTTCTCGACGCGGCATATAGGGTTGCCATTTTCCCTAGCCGCAAGAAATGTGAAAAGGAAAGTCTTTTGTAGGCAAATTATCAGGAGGGCAGAGATATTCTATTACGCATCTCTCGAGAGACATGAAGGCAGTCTAATAAGAGGGAACAGTTGGTGGTTGTGGCAAGCTTCGCATCTGTTACGGGTCTCGAGCTCTAAGAGCCGAGAATTGGGGGTGTGCCATGTTTCTCGACGTGGCACATAGGGTTGCCATTTTCCCTAGCCTCAAGAAATGTGAAGAGGAAAGTCTTTTGTAGGCAAATTATCAGGAGGGCAGAGATATTCCATTACGCATCTCTCGAGAGACATGAAGGCAGTCTAATAAGAGGGAACAGTTGGTGGTTGTGGCAAGCTTCGCAACTGTTACGGGTCTCGAGCTCTAAGAGCCGAGAATTGGTGGCGTGCGATGTTTCTCGACGCGGCATATAGGGTTGCCATTTTCCCTAGCCGCAAGAAATGTGAAAAGGAAAGTCTTTTGTAGGCAAATTATCAGGAGGGCAGAGATATTCTATTACGCATCTCTCGAGAGACATGAAGGCAGTCTAATAAGAGGGAACAGTTGGTGGTTGTGGCAAGCTTCGCAACTGTTACGGGTCTCGAGCTCTAAGAGCCGAGAATTGGCGGCGTGCCATGTTTCTCGACGCAGCATATAGGGTTGTCAATTTCCCTAGCCGCAAGAAATGTGAAAAGGAAAGTCCTTTGTAGGCAAACTATCAGGAGGGCGGAGATATTCCATTACGCATCTCTCGAGAGACATGAAGGCAGTCTAATAAGAGGGAACAGTTGGTGGTTGTGGCAAGCTTCGCAACTGTTACGGGTCTCGAGCGCTAAGAGCCGAGAATTGGTGGCGTGCCATGTTTCTCGACGCCGCAAATAGGGTTGCATTTTCCCTAGCCTCAAGAAATGTGAAATGGAAAGTCTTTTGTTGGAAAATTATCAGGAGGGCAGAGATATTCCATTACGCATCTCTCGAGAGACATCAAGGCAGTCTAATAAGAGGGAACAGTTGGTGGTTGTGGCAAGCTTCGCAACTGTTACGGGTCTCGAGCTCTAAGAGCCGAGAATTGGTGGCGTGCCATGTTTCTCGACGCCGCAAATAGGGTTGCCATTTTCCCTAGCCTCAAGAAATGTGAAAAGGAAAGTCTTTTGTAGGCAAATTATCAGGAGGGCAGAGATATTCCATTACGCATCTCTCGAGAGACATGAAGGCAGTCTAATAAGAGGGAACAGTTGGTGGTTGTGGCAAGCTTCGCAACTGTTACGGGTCTCCAGCTCTAAGAGCCGAGAATTGGGGGCGTGCCATGTTTCTCGACGTGGCAAATAGGGTTGCCATTTTACTTAGCCGCAAGAAATGTGAAAAGGAAAGTCCTTTGTAGGCAAATTATCAGGAGGGCAGAAATATTCCCTTACGCATGTCTCCAGAGACATCAAGGCAGTCTAATAAGAGGGAACAGTTGGTGGTTGTGGCAAGCTTCGCAACTGTTACGGGTCTCGAGCTCTAAGAGCCGAGAATTGGCGGCGTGCCATGTTTCTCGACGCAGCATATAGGGTTGTCAATTTCCCTAGCCGCAAGAAATGTGAAAAGGAAAGTCCTTTGTAGGCAAATTATCAGGAGGGCGGAGATATTCCATTACGCATCTCTCGAGAGACATGAAGGCAGTCTAATAAGAGGGAACAGTTGGTGGTTGTGGCAAGCTTCGCAACTGTTACGGGTCTCGAGCTCTAAGAGCCGAGAATTGGTGGCGTTCCATGTTTCTCGACGCCGCAAATAGGGTTGCCATTTTCCCTAGCCTCAAGAAATGTGAAGAGGAAAGTCTTTTGTAGGCAAATTATCAGGAGGGCAGAGATATTCCATTACGCATCTCTCGAGAGACATGAAGGCAGTCTAATAAGAGGGAACAGTTGGTGGTTGTGGCAAGCTTCGCAACTGTTACGGGTCTCGAGCTCTAAGAGCCGAGAATTGGTGGCGTGCGATGTTTCTCGACGCGGCATATAGGGTTGCCATTTTCCCTAGCCGCAAGAAATGTGAAAAGGAAAGTCTTTTGTAGGCAAATTATCAGGAGGGCAGAGATATTCTATTACGCATCTCTCGAGAGACATGAAGGCAGTCTAATAAGAGGGAACAGTTGGTGGTTGTGGCAAGCTTCGCATCTGTTACGGGTCTCGAGCTCTAAGAGCCGAGAATTGGGGGTGTGCCATGTTTCTCGACGTGGCACATAGGGTTGCCATTTTCCCTAGCCGCCAGAAATGTGAAAAGGAAAGTCGTTTGTAGGCAAATTATCAGGAGGGCGGAGATATTCCATTACGCATCTCTCGTGAGACATGAAGGCAGTCTAATAATAGGGAACAGTTGGTGGTTGGGGCAAGCTTCGCAACTGTTACGGGTCTCGAGCTCTAAGAGCCGAGAATTGGTGGCGTGCGATGTTTCTCGACGCGGCATATAGGGTTGCCATTTTCCCTAGCCGCAAGAAATGTGAAAAGGAAAGTCTTTTGTTTGCAAATTATCAGGAGGGCAGAGATATTCGATTACGCATCTCTCGAGAGACAAGAAGGCAGTCTAATAAGAGGGAACAGTTGGTGGTTGGGGCAAGCTTCGCAACTGTTACGGGTCTCGAGCTCTAAGAGCCGAGAATTGGTGGCGTGCGATGTTTCTCGACGCGGCATATAGGGTTGCCATTTTCCCTAGCCGCAAGAAATGTGAAAAGGAAAGTCTTTTGTAGGCAAATTATCAGGAGGGCAGAGATATTCTATTACGCATCTCTCGAGAGACATGAAGGCAGTCTAATAAGAGGGAACAGTTGGTGGTTGTGGCAAGCTTCGCATCTGTTACGGGTCTCGAGCTCTAAGAGCCGAGAATTGGGGGTGTGCCATGTTTCTCGACGTGGCACATAGGGTTGCCATTTTCCCTAGCCTCAAGAAATGTGAAGAGGAAAGTCTTTTGTAGGCAAATTATCAGGAGGGCAGAGATATTCCATTACGCATCTCTCGAGAGACATGAAGGCAGTCTAATAAGAGGGAACAGTTGGTGGTTGTGGCAAGCTTCGCAACTGTTACGGGTCTCGAGCTCTAAGAGCCGAGAATTGGTGGCGTGCGATGTTTCTCGACGCGGCATATAGGGTTGCCATTTTCCCTAGCCGCAAGAAATGTGAAAAGGAAAGTCTTTTGTAGGCAAATTATCAGGAGGGCAGAGATATTCTATTACGCATCTCTCGAGAGACATGAAGGCAGTCTAATAAGAGGGAACAGTTGGTGGTTGTGGCAAGCTTCGCATCTGTTACGGGTCTCGAGCTCTAAGAGCCGAGAATTGGGGGTGTGCCATGTTTCTCGACGTGGCATATAGGGTTGCCATTTTCCCTAGCCGCAAGAAATGTGAAAAGGAAAGTCGTTTGTAGGCAAATTATCAGGAGGGCGGAGATATTCCATTACGCATCTCTCGAGAGACATGAAGGCAGTCTAATAATAGGGAACAGTTGGTGGTTGTGGCAAGCTTCGCAACTGTTACGGGTCTCGAGCTCTAAGAGCCGAGAATTGGTGGCGTGCCATGTTTCTCGACGCCGCAAATAGGGTTGCCAATTTCCCTAGCCTCAAGAAATGTGAAATGGAAAGTCTTTTGTAGGAAAATTATCAGGAGGGCAGAGATATTCCATTACGCATCTCTCGAGAGACATCAAGGCAGTCTAATAAGAGGGAACAGTTGGTGGTTGTGGCAAGCTTCGCAACTGTTACGGGTCTCGAGCTCTAAGAGCCGAGAATTGGTGGCGTGCCATGTTTCTCGACGCCGCAAATAGGGTTGCCATTTTCCCTAGCCTCAAGAAATGTGAAAAGGAAAGTCTTTTGTAGGCAAATTATCAGGAGGGCAGAGATATTCCATTACGCATCTCTCGAGAGACATGAAGGCAGTCTAATAAGAGGGAACAGTTGGTGGTTGTGGCAAGCTTCGCAACTGTTACGGGTCTCGAGCTCTAAGAGCCGAGAATTGGTGGCGTGCGATGTTTCTCGACGCGGCATATAGGGTTGCCATTTTCCCTAGCCGCAAGAAATGTGAAAAGGAAAGTCGTTTGTAGGCAAATTATCAGGAGGGCGGAGATATTCCATTACGCATCTCTCGAGAGACATGAAGGCAGTCTAATAAGAGGGAACAGTTGGTGGTTGTGGCAAGCTTCGCAACTGTTACGGGTCTCGAGCGCTAAGAGCCGAGAATTGGTGGCGTGCCATGTTTCTCGACGTGGCACATAGGGTTGCCATTTTCCCTAGCCTCAAGAAATGTGAAGAGGAAAGTCTTTTGTAGGCAAATTATCAGGAGGGCAGAGATATTCCATTACGCATCTCTCGAGAGACATGAAGGCAGTCTAATAAGAGGGAACAGTTGGTGGTTGTGGCAAGCTTCGCAACTGTTACGGGTCTCGAGCTCTAAGAGCCGAGAATTGGTGGCGTGCGATGTTTCTCGACGCGGCATATAGGGTTGCCATTTTCCCTAGCCGCAAGAAATGTGAAAAGGAAAGTCTTTTGTAGGCAAATTATCAGGAGGGCAGAGATATTCTATTACGCATCTCTCGAGAGACATGAAGGCAGTCTAATAAGAGGGAACAGTTGGTGGTTGTGGCAAGCTTCGCATCTGTTACGGGTCTCGAGCTCTAAGAGCCGAGAATTGGGGGTGTGCCATGTTTCTCGACGTGGCATATAGGGTTGCCATTTTCCCTAGCCGCAAGAAATGTGAAAAGGAAAGTCGTTTGTAGGCAAATTATCAGGAGGGCGGAGATATTCCATTACGCATCTCTCGAGAGACATGAAGGCAGTCTAATAATAGGGAACAGTTGGTGGTTGTGGCAAGCTTCGCAACTGTTACGGGTCTCGAGCTCTAAGAGCCGAGAATTGGTGGCGTGCCATGTTTCTCGACGCCGCAAATAGGGTTGCCAATTTCCCTAGCCTCAAGAAATGTGAAATGGAAAGTCTTTTGTAGGAAAATTATCAGGAGGGCAGAGATATTCCATTACGCATCTCTCGAGAGACATCAAGGCAGTCTAATAAGAGGGAACAGTTGGTGGTTGTGGCAAGCTTCGCAACTGTTACGGGTCTCGAGCTCTAAGAGCCGAGAATTGGTGGCGTGCCATGTTTCTCGACGCCGCAAATAGGGTTGCCATTTTCCCTAGCCTCAAGAAATGTGAAAAGGAAAGTCTTTTGTAGGCAAATTATCAGGAGGGCAGAGATATTCCATTACGCATCTCTCGAGAGACATGAAGGCAGTCTAATAAGAGGGAACAGTTGGTGGTTGTGGCAAGCTTCGCAACTGTTACGGGTCTCGAGCTCTAAGAGCCGAGAATTGGTGGCGTGCGATGTTTCTCGACGCGGCATATAGGGTTGCCATTTTCCCTAGCCGCAAGAAATGTGAAAAGGAAAGTCGTTTGTAGGCAAATTATCAGGAGGGCGGAGATATTCCATTACGCATCTCTCGAGAGACATGAAGGCAGTCTAATAAGAGGGAACAGTTGGTGGTTGTGGCAAGCTTCGCAACTGTTACGGGTCTCGAGCTCTAAGAGCCGAGAATTGGTGGCGTGCCATGTTTCTCGACGCCGCAAATAGGGTTGCCATTTTCCCTAGCCTCAAGAAATGTGAAAAGGAAAGTCTTTTGTAGGCAAATTATCAGGAGGGCGGAGATATTCCATTACGCTTCTCTCGAGAGACATCAAGGCAGTCTAATAAGAGGGAACAGTTGGTGGTTGTGGCAAGCTTCGCAACTGTTACGGGTCTCGAGCTCTAAGAGCCGAGAATTGGTGGCGTGCCATGTTTCTCGACGCCGCAAATAGGGTTGCCATTTTCCCTAGCCTCAAGAAATGTGAAGAGGAAAGTCTTTTGTAGGCAAATTATCAGGAGGGCAGAGATATTCCATTACGCATCTCTCGAGAGACATGAAGGCAGTCTAATAAGAGGGAACAGTTGGTGGTTGTGGCAAGCTTCGCATCTGTTACGGGTCTCGAGCTCTAAGAGCCGAGAATTGGTGGCGTGCCATGTTTCTCGACGCCGCAAATAGGGTTGCCATTTTCCCTAGCCTTAAGAAATGTGAAAAGGAAAGTCTTTTGTAGGCAAATTATCAGGAGGGCAGAGATATTCCATTACGCATCTCTCGAGAGACATGAAGGCAGTCTAATAAGAGGGAACAGTTGGTGGTTGTGGCAAGCTTCGCAACTGTTACGGGTCTCCAGCTCTAAGAGCCGAGAATTGGGGGCGTGCCATGTTTCTCGACGTGGCAAATAGGGTTGCCATTTTCCTTAGCCGCAAGAAATGTGAAAAGGAAAGTCCTTTGTAGGCAAATTATCAGGAGGGCAGAAATATTCCCTTACGCATGTCTCCAGAGACATCAAGGCAGTCTAATAAGAGGGAACAGTTGGTGGTTGTGGCAAGCTTCGCAACTGTTACGGGTCTCGAGCTCTAAGAGCCGAGAATTGGCGGCGTGCCATGTTTCTCGACGCAGCATATAGGGTTGTCAATTTCCCTAGCCGCAAGAAATGTGAAAAGGAAAGTCCTTTGTAGGCAAATTATCAGGAGGGCGGAGATATTCCATTACGCATCTCTCGAGAGACATGAAGGCAGTCTAATAAGAGGGAACAGTTGGTGGTTGTGGCAAGCTTCGCAACTGTTACGGGTCTCGAGCTCTAAGAGCCGAGAATTGGTGGCGTTCCATGTTTCTCGACGCCGCAAATAGGGTTGCCATTTTCCCTAGCCTCAAGAAATGTGAAGAGGAAAGTCTTTTGTAGGCAAATTATCAGGAGGGCAGAGATATTCCATTACGCATCTCTCGAGAGACATGAAGGCAGTCTAATAAGAGGGAACAGTTGGTGGTTGTGGCAAGCTTCGCAACTGTTACGGGTCTCGAGCTCTAAGAGCCGAGAATTGGTGGCGTTCCATGTTTCTCGACGCCGCAAATAGGGTTGCCATTTTCCCTAGCCTCAAGAAATGTGAAGAGGAAAGTCTTTTGTAGGCAAATTATCAGGAGGGCAGAGATATTCCATTACGCATCTCTCGAGAGACATGAAGGCAGTCTAATAAGAGGGAACAGTTGGTGGTTGTGGCAAGCTTCGCAACTGTTACGGGTCTCGAGCTCTAAGAGCCGAGAATTGGTGGCGTTCCATGTTTCTCGACGCCGCAAATAGGGTTGCCATTTTCCCTAGCCTCAAGAAATGTGAAGAGGAAAGTCTTTTGTAGGCAAATTATCAGGAGGGCAGAGATATTCCATTACGCATCTCTCGAGAGACATGAAGGCAGTCTAATAAGAGGGAACAGTTGGTGGTTGTGGCAAGCTTCGCATCTGTTACGGGTCTCGAGCTCTAAGAGCCGAGAATTGGGGGTGTGCCATGTTTCTCGACGTGGCATATAGGGTTGCCATTTTTCCTAGCCGCAAGAAATGTGAAAAGGAAAGTCGTTTGTAGGCAAATTATCAGGAGGGCGGAGATATTCCATTACGCATCTCTCGAGAGACATGAAGGCAGTCTAATAATAGGGAACAGTTGGTGGTTGTGGCAAGCTTCGCAACTGTTACGGGTCTCGAGCTCTAAGAGCCGAGAATTGGTGGCGTGCCATGTTTCTCGACGCCGCAAATAGGGTTGCCAATTTCCCTAGCCTCAAGAAATGTGAAATGGAAAGTCTTTTGTAGGAAAATTATCAGGAGGGCAGAGATATTCCATTACGCATCTCTCGAGAGACATCAAGGCAGTCTAATAAGAGGGAACAGTTGGTGGTTGTGGCAAGCTTCGCAACTGTTACGGGTCTCGAGCTCTAAGAGCCGAGAATTGGTGGCGTGCCATGTTTCTCGACGCCGCAAATAGGGTTGCCATTTTCCCTAGCCTCAAGAAATGTGAAAAGGAAAGTCTTTTGTAGGCAAATTATCAGGAGGGCAGAGATATTCCATTACGCATCTCTCGAGAGACATGAAGGCAGTCTAATAAGAGGGAACAGTTGGTGGTTGTGGCAAGCTTCGCAACTGTTACGGGTCTCGAGCTCTAAGAGCCGAGAATTGGTGGCGTGCCATGTTTCTCGACGCCGCAAATAGGGTTGCCATTTTCCCTAGCCTCAAGAAATGTGAAAAGGAAAGTCTTTTGTAGGCAAATTATCAGGAGGGCGGAGATATTCCATTACGCTTCTCTCGAGAGACATCAAGGCAGTCTAATAAGAGGGAACAGTTGGTGGTTGTGGCAAGCTTCGCAACTGTTACGGGTCTCGAGCTCTAAGAGCCGAGAATTGGTGGCGTGCCATGTTTCTCGACGCCGCAAATAGGGTTGCCATTTTCCCTAGCCTCAAGAAATGTGAAGAGGAAAGTCTTTTGTAGGCAAATTATCAGGAGGGCAGAGATATTCCATTACGCATCTCTCGAGAGACATGAAGGCAGTCTAATAAGAGGGAACAGTTGGTGGTTGTGGCAAGCTTCGCATCTGTTACGGGTCTCGAGCTCTAAGAGCCGAGAATTGGTGGCGTGCCATGTTTCTCGACGCCGCAAATAGGGTTGCCATTTTCCCTAGCCTTAAGAAATGTGAAAAGGAAAGTCTTTTGTAGGCAAATTATCAGGAGGGCAGAGATATTCCATTACGCATCTCTCGAGAGACATGAAGGCAGTCTAATAAGAGGGAACAGTTGGTGGTTGTGGCAAGCTTCGCAACTGTTACGGGTCTCGAGCTCTAAGAACCGAGAATTGGTGGCGTGCCATGTTTCTCGACGCGGCATATAGGGTTGCCATTTTCCCTAGCCGCAAGAAATGTGAAAAGGAAAGTCTTTTGTAGGCAAATTATCAGGAGGGCAGAGATATTCTATTACGCATCTCTCGAGAGACATGAAGGCAGTCTAATAAGAGGGAACAGTTGGTGGTTGTGGCAAGCTTCGCATCTGTTACGGGTCTCGAGCTCTAAGAGCCGAGAATTGGGGGTGTGCCATGTTTCTCGACGTGGCACATAGGGTTGCCATTTTCCCTAGCCGCCAGAAATGTGAAAAGGAAAGTCGTTTGTAGGCAAATTATCAGGAGGGCGGAGATATTCCATTACGCATCTCTCGTGAGACATGAAGGCAGTCTAATAATAGGGAACAGTTGGTGGTTGGGGCAAGCTTCGCAACTGTTACGGGTCTCGAGCTCTAAGAGCCGAGAATTGGTGGCGTGCGATGTTTCTCGACGCGACATATAGGGTTGCCATTTTCCCTAGCCGCAAGAAATGTGAAAAGGAAAGTCTTTTGTTTGCAAATTATCAGGAGGGCAGAGATATTCCATTACGCATCTCTCGAGAGACAAGAAGGCAGTCTAATAAGAGGGTACAGTTGGTGGTTGGGGCAAGCTTCGCATCTGTTACGGGTCTCGAGCTCTAAGAGCCGAGAATTGGTGGCGTGCGATGTTTCTCGACGCGGCATATAGGGTTGCCATTTTCCCTAGCCGCAAGAAATGTGAAAAGGAAAGTCTTTTGTAGGCAAATTATCAGGAGGGCAGAGATATTCTATTACGCATCTCTCGAGAGACATGAAGGCAGTCTAATAAGAGGGAACAGTTGGTGGTTGTGGCAAGCTTCGCATCTGTTACGGGTCTCGAGCTCTAAGAGCCGAGAATTGGGGGTGTGCCATGTTTCTCGACGTGGCACATAGGGTTGCCATTTTCCCTAGCCTCAAGAAATGTGAAGAGGAAAGTCTTTTGTAGGCAAATTATCAGGAGGGCAGAGATATTCCATTACGCATCTCTCGAGAGACATGAAGGCAGTCTAATAAGAGGGAACAGTTGGTGGTTGTGGCAAGCTTCGCAACTGTTACGGGTCTCGAGCTCTAAGAGCCGAGAATTGGTGGCGTGCGATGTTTCTCGACGCGGCATATAGGGTTGCCATTTTCCCTAGCCGCAAGAAATGTGAAAAGGAAAGTCTTTTGTAGGCAAATTATCAGGAGGGCAGAGATATTCTATTACGCATCTCTCGAGAGACATGAAGGCAGTCTAATAAGAGGGAACAGTTGGTGGTTGTGGCAAGCTTCGCAACTGTTACGGGTCTCGAGCTCTAAGAGCCGAGAATTGGCGGCGTGCCATGTTTCTCGACGCAGCATATAGGGTTGTCAATTTCCCTAGCCGCAAGAAATGTGAAAAGGAAAGTCCTTTGTAGGCAAACTATCAGGAGGGCGGAGATATTCCATTACGCATCTCTCGAGAGACATGAAGGCAGTCTAATAAGAGGGAACAGTTGGTGGTTGTGGCAAGCTTCGCAACTGTTACGGGTCTCGAGCGCTAAGAGCCGAGAATTGGTGGCGTGCCATGTTTCTCGACGCCGCAAATAGGGTTGCATTTTCCCTAGCCTCAAGAAATGTGAAATGGAAAGTCTTTTGTTGGAAAATTATCAGGAGGGCAGAGATATTCCATTACGAAATCTCTCGAGAGACATCAAGGCAGTCTAATAAGAGGGAACAGTTGGTGGTTGTGGCAAGCTTCGCAACTGTTACGGGTCTCGAGCTCTAAGAGCCGAGAATTGGTGGCGTGCCATGTTTCTCGACGCCGCAAATAGGGTTGCCATTTTCCCTAGCCTCAAGAAATGTGAAAAGGAAAGTCTTTTGTAGGCAAATTATCAGGAGGGCAGAGATATTCCATTACGCATCTCTCGAGAGACATGAAGGCAGTCTAATAAGAGGGAACAGTTGGTGGTTGTGGCAAGCTTCGCAACTGTTACGGGTCTCCAGCTCTAAGAGCCGAGAATTGGGGGCGTGCCATGTTTCTCGACGTGGCAAATAGGGTTGCCATTTTCCTTAGCCGCAAGAAATGTGAAAAGGAAAGTCCTTTGTAGGCAAATTATCAGGAGGGCAGAAATATTCCCTTACGCATGTCTCCAGAGACATCAAGGCAGTCTAATAAGAGGGAACAGTTGGTGGTTGTGGCAAGCTTCGCAACTGTTACGGGTCTCGAGCTCTAAGAGCCGAGAATTGGCGGCGTGCCATGTTTCTCGACGCAGCATATAGGGTTGTCAATTTCCCTAGCCGCAAGAAATGTGAAAAGGAAAGTCGTTTGTAGGCAAATTATCAGGAGGGCGGAGATATTCCATTACGCATCTCTCGAGAGACATGAAGGCAGTCTAATAAGAGGGAACAGTTGGTGGTTGTGGCAAGCTTCGCAACTGTTACGGGTCTCGAGCTCTAAGAGCCGAGAATTGGTGGCGTTCCATGTTTCTCGACGCCGCAAATAGGGTTGCCATTTTCCCTAGCCTCAAGAAATGTGAAGAGGAAAGTCTTTTGTAGGCAAATTATCAGGAGGGCAGAGATATTCCATTACGCATCTCTCGAGAGACATGAAGGCAGTCTAATAAGAGGGAACAGTTGGTGGTTGTGGCAAGCTTCGCAACTGTTACGGGTCTCGAGCTCTAAGAGCCGAGAATTGGTGGCGTGCGATGTTTCTCGACGCGGCATATAGGGTTGCCATTTTCCCAAGCCGCAAGAAATGTGAAAAGGAAAGTCTTTTGTAGGCAAATTATCAGGAGGGCAGAGATATTCTATTACGCATCTCTCGAGAGACATGAAGGCAGTCTAATAAGAGTGAACAGTTGGTGGTTGTGGCAAGCTTCGCATCTGTTACGGGTCTCGAGCTCTAAGAGCCGAGAATTGGTGGCGTGCGATGTTTCTCGACGTGGCATATAGGGTTGCCATTTTCCCTAGCCGCAAGAAATGTGAAAAGGAAAGTCGTTTGTAGGCAAATTATCAGGAGGGCGGAGATATTCCATTACGCATCTCTCGAGAGACATGAAGGCAGTCTAATAAGAGGGAACAGTTGGTGGTTGTGGCAAGCTTCGCAACTGTTACGGGTCTCGAGCTCTAAGAGCCGAGAATTGGTGGCGTGCCATGTTTCTCGACGCCGCAAATAGGGTTGCCATTTTCCCTAGCCTCAAGAAATGTGAAAAGGAAAGTCTTTTGTAGGCAAATTATCAGGAGGGCGGAGATATTCCATTACGCTTCTCTCGAGAGACATCAAGGCAGTCTAATAAGAGGGAACAGTTGGTGGTTGTGGCAAGCTTCGCAACTGTTACGGGTCTCGAGCTCTAAGAGCCGAGAATTGGTGGCGTGCCATGTTTCTCGACGCCGCAAATAGGGTTGCCATTTTCCCTAGCCTCAAGAAATGTGAAGAGGAAAGTCTTTTGTAGGCAAATTATCAGGAGGGCAGAGATATTCCATTACGCATCTCTCGAGAGACATGAAGGCAGTCTAATAAGAGGGAACAGTTGGTGGTTGTGGCAAGCTTCGCATCTGTTACGGGTCTCGAGCTCTAAGAGCCGAGAGTTGGGGGTGTGCCATGTTTCTCGACGTGGCACATAGGGTTGCCATTTTCCCTAGCCTCAAGAAATGTGAAGAGGAAAGTCTTTTGTAGGCAAATTATCAGGAGGGCAGAGATATTCCATTACGCATCTCTCGAGAGACATGAAGGCAGTCTAATAAGAGGGAACAGTTGGTGGTTGTGGCAAGCTTCGCAACTGTTACGGGTCTCGAGCTCTAAGAGGCGAGAATTGGTGGCGTGCGATGTTTCTCGACGCGGCATATAGGGTTGCCATTTTCCCTAGCCGCAAGAAATGTGAAAAGGAAAGTCTTTTGTAGGCAAATTATCAGGAGGGCAGAGATATTCTATTACGCATCTCTCGAGAGACATGAAGGCAGTCTAATAAGAGGGAACAGTTGGTGGTTGTGGCAAGCTTCGCAACTGTTACGGGTCTCGAGCTCTAAGAGCCGAGAATTGGCGGCGTGCCATGTTTCTCGACGCAGCATATAGGGTTGTCAATTTCCCTAGCCGCAAGAAATGTGAAAAGGAAAGTCCTTTGTAGGCAAACTATCAGGAGGGCGGAGATATTCCATTACGCATCTCTCGAGAGACATGAAGGCAGTCTAATAAGAGGGAACAGTTGGTGGTTGTGGCAAGCTTCGCAACTGTTACGGGTCTCGAGCGCTAAGAGCCGAGAATTGGTGGCGTGCCATGTTTCTCGACGCCGCAAATAGGGTTGCATTTTCCCTAGCCTCAAGAAATGTGAAATGGAAAGTCTTTTGTTGGAAAATTATCAGGAGGGCAGAGATATTCCATTACGAAATCTCTCGAGAGACATCAAGGCAGTCTAATAAGAGGGAACAGTTGGTGGTTGTGGCAAGCTTCGCAACTGTTACGGGTCTCGAGCTCTAAGAGCCGAGAATTGGTGGCGTGCCATGTTTCTCGACGCCGCAAATAGGGTTGCCATTTTCCCTAGCCTCAAGAAATGTGAAAAGGAAAGTCTTTTGTAGGCAAATTATCAGGAGGGCAGAGATATTCCATTACGCATCTCTCGAGAGACATGAAGGCAGTCTAATAAGAGGGAACAGTTGGTGGTTGTGGCAAGCTTCGCAACTGTTACGGGTCTCCAGCTCTAAGAGCCGAGAATTGGGGGCGTGCCATGTTTCTCGACGTGGCAAATAGGGTTGCCATTTTCCTTAGCCGCAAGAAATGTGAAAAGGAAAGTCCTTTGTAGGCAAATTATCAGGAGGGCAGAAATATTCCCTTACGCATGTCTCCAGAGACATCAAGGCAGTCTAATAAGAGGGAACAGTTGGTGGTTGTGGCAAGCTTCGCAACTGTTACGGGTCTCGAGCTCTAAGAGCCGAGAATTGGCGGCGTGCCATGTTTCTCGACGCAGCATATAGGGTTGTCAATTTCCCTAGCCGCAAGAAATGTGAAAAGGAAAGTCCTTTGTAGGCAAATTATCAGGAGGGCGGAGATATTCCATTACGCATCTCTCGAGAGACATGAAGGCAGTCTAATAAGAGGGAACAGTTGGTGGTTGTGGCAAGCTTCGCAACTGTTACGGGTCTCGAGCTCTAAGAGCCGAGAATTGGTGGCGTTCCATGTTTCTCGACGCCGCAAATAGGGTTGCCATTTTCCCTAGCCTCAAGAAATGTGAAGAGGAAAGTCTTTTGTAGGCAAATTATCAGGAGGGCAGAGATATTCCATTACGCATCTCTCGAGAGACATGAAGGCAGTCTAATAAGAGGGAACAGTTGGTGGTTGTGGCAAGCTTCGCAACTGTTACGGGTCTCGAGCTCTAAGAGCCGAGAATTGGTGGCGTGCGATGTTTCTCGACGCGGCATATAGGGTTGCCATTTTCCCAAGCCGCAAGAAATGTGAAAAGGAAAGTCTTTTGTAGGCAAATTATTAGGAGGGCAGAGATATTCTATTACGCATCTCTCGAGAGACATGAAGGCAGTCTAATAAGAGTGAACAGTTGGTGGTTGTGGCAAGCTTCGCATCTGTTACGGGTCTCGAGCTCTAAGAGCCGAGAATTGGTGGCGTGCGATGTTTCTCGACGTGGCATATAGGGTTGCCATTTTCCCTAGCCGCAAGAAATGTGAAAAGGAAAGTCGTTTGTAGGCAAATTATCAGGAGGGCGGAGATATTCCATTACGCATCTCTCGAGAGACATGAAGGCAGTCTAATAAGAGGGAACAGTTGGTGGTTGTGGCAAGCTTCGCAACTGTTACGGGTCTCGAGCTCTAAGAGCCGAGAATTGGTGGCGTGCCATGTTTCTCGACGCCGCAAATAGGGTTGCCATTTTCCCTAGCCTCAAGAAATGTGAAAAGGAAAGTCTTTTGTAGGCAAATTATCAGGAGGGCGGAGATATTCCATTACGCTTCTCTCGAGAGACATCAAGGCAGTCTAATAAGAGGGAACAGTTGGTGGTTGTGGCAAGCTTCGCAACTGTTACGGGTCTCGAGCTCTAAGAGCCGAGAATTGGTGGCGTGCCATGTTTCTCGACGCCGCAAATAGGGTTGCCATTTTCCCTAGCCTCAAGAAATGTGAAGAGGAAAGTCTTTTGTAGGCAAATTATCAGGAGGGCAGAGATATTCCATTACGCATCTCTCGAGAGACATGAAGGCAGTCTAATAAGAGGGAACAGTTGGTGGTTGTGGCAAGCTTCGCATCTGTTACGGGTCTCGAGCTCTAAGAGCCGAGAATTGGTGGCGTGCCATGTTTCTCGACGCCGCAAATAGGGTTGCCATTTTCCCTAGCCTTAAGAAATGTGAAAAGGAAAGTCTTTTGTAGGCAAATTATCAGGAGGGCAGAGATATTCCATTACGCATCTCTCGAGAGACATGAAGGCAGTCTAATAAGAGGGAACAGTTGGTGGTTGTGGCAAGCTTCGCAACTGTTACGGGTCTCGAGCTCTAAGAACCGAGAATTGGTGGCGTGCCATGTTTCTCGACGCGGCATATAGGGTTGCCATTTTCCCTAGCCGCAAGAAATGTGAAAAGGAAAGTCTTTTGTAGGCAAATTATCAGGAGGGCAGAGATATTCTATTACGCATCTCTCGAGAGACATGAAGGCAGTCTAATAAGAGGGAACAGTTGGTGGTTGTGGCAAGCTTCGCAACTGTTACGGGTCTCGAGCTCTAAGAGCCGAGAATTGGTGGCGTGCCGTGTTTCTCGACGCGGCAAATAGGGTTGCCATTTTCCCTAGCCGCCAGAAATGTGAAAAGGAAAGTCGTTTGTAGGCAAATTATCAGGAGGGCAGAGATATTCCATTACGCATCTCTCGAGAGACAAGAAGGCAGTCTAATAAGAGGGAACAGTTGGTGGTTGGGGCAAGCTTCGCAACTGTTACGGGTCTCGAGCTCTAAGAGCCGAGAATTGGTGGCGTGCGATGTTTCTCGACGCGGCATATAGGGTTGCCATTTTCCCTAGCCGCAAGAAATGTGAAAAGGAAAGTCTTTTGTAGGCAAATTATCAGGAGGGCAGAGATATTCTATTACGCATCTCTCGAGAGACATGAAGGCAGTCTAATAAGAGGGAACAGTTGTTGGTTGTGGCAAGCTTCGCATCTGTTACGGGTCTCGAGCTCTAAGAGCCGAGAATTGGGGGTGTGCCATGTTTCTCGACGTGGCACATAGGGTTGCCATTTTCCCTAGCCGCCAGAAATGTGAAAAGGAAAGTCGTTTGTAGGCAAATTATCAGGAGGGCGGAGATATTCCATTACGCATCTCTCGTGAGACATGAAGGCAGTCTAATAATAGGGAACAGTTGGTGGTTGGGGCAAGCTTCGCAACTGTTACGTGTCTCGAGCTCTAAGAGCCGAGAATTGGTGGCGTGCGATGTTTCTCGACGCGGCATATAGGGTTGCCATTTTCCCTAGCCGCAAGAAATGTGAAAAGGAAAGTCTTTTGTTTGCAAATTATCAGGAGGGCAGAGATATTCCATTACGCATCTCTCGAGAGACAAGAAGGCAGTCTAATAAGAGGGAACAGTTGGTGGTTGGGGCAAGCTTCGCAACTGTTACGGGTCTCGAGCTCTAAGAGCCGAGAATTGGTGGCGTGCGATGTTTCTCGACGCGGCATATAGGGTTGCCATTTTCCCTAGCCGCAAGAAATGTGAAAAGGAAAGTCTTTTGTAGGCAAATTATCAGGAGGGCAGAGATATTCTATTACGCATCTCTCGAGAGACATGAAGGCAGTCTAATAAGAGGGAACAGTTGGTGGTTGTGGCAAGCTTCGCATCTGTTACGGGTCTCGAGCTCTAAGAGCCGAGAATTGGGGGTGTGCCATGTTTCTCGACGTGGCACATAGGGTTGCCATTTTCCCTAGCCTCAAGAAATGTGAAGAGGAAAGTCTTTTGTAGGCAAATTATCAGGAGGGCAGAGATATTCCATTACGCATCTCTCGAGAGACATGAAGGCAGTCTAATAAGAGGGAACAGTTGGTGGTTGTGGCAAGCTTCGCAACTGTTACGGGTCTCGAGCTCTAAGAGCCGAGAATTGGTGGCGTGCGATGTTTCTCGACGCGGCATATAGGGTTGCCATTTTCCCTAGCCGCAAGAAATGTGAAAAGGAAAGTCTTTTGTAGGCAAATTATCAGGAGGGCAGAGATATTCTATTACGCATCTCTCGAGAGACATGAAGGCAGTCTAATAAGAGGGAACAGTTGGTGGTTGTGGCAAGCTTCGCATCTGTTACGGGTCTCGAGCTCTAAGAGCCGAGAATTGGGGGTGTGCCATGTTTCTCGACGTGGCATATAGGGTTGCCATTTTCCCTAGCCGCAAGAAATGTGAAAAGGAAAGTCGTTTGTAGGCAAATTATCAGGAGGGCGGAGATATTCCATTACGCATCTCTCGAGAGACATGAAGGCAGTCTAATAATAGGGAACAGTTGGTGGTTCTGGCAAGCTTCGCAACTGTTACGGGTCTCGAGCTCTAAGAGCCGAGAATTGGTGGCGTGCCATGTTTCTCGACGCCGCAAATAGGGTTGCCAATTTCCCTAGCCTCAAGAAATGTGAAATGGAAAGTCTTTTGTAGGAAAATTATCAGGAGGGCAGAGATATTCCATTACGCATCTCTCGAGAGACATCAAGGCAGTCTAATAAGAGGGAACAGTTGGTGGTTGTGGCAAGCTTCGCAACTGTTACGGGTCTCGAGCTCTAAGAGCCGAGAATTGGTGGCGTGCCATGTTTCTCGACGCCGCAAATAGGGTTGCCATTTTCCCTAGCCTCAAGAAATGTGAAAAGGAAAGTCTTTTGTAGGCAAATTATCAGGAGGGCAGAGATATTCCATTACGCATCTCTCGAGAGACATGAAGGCAGTCTAATAAGAGGGAACAGTTGGTGGTTGTGGCAAGCTTCGCAACTGTTACGGGTCTCGAGCTCTAAGAGCCGAGAATTGGTGGCGTGCGATGTTTCTCGACGCGGCATATAGGGTTGCCATTTTCCCTAGCCGCAAGAAATGTGAAAAGGAAAGTCGTTTGTAGGCAAATTATCAGGAGGGCGGAGATATTCCATTACGCATCTCTCGAGAGACATGAAGGCAGTCTAATAAGAGGGAACAGTTGGTGGTTGTGGCAAGCTTCGCAACTGTTACGGGTCTCGAGCTCTAAGAGCCGAGAATTGGTGGCGTGCCATGTTTCTCGACGCCGCAAATAGGGTTGCCATTTTCCCTAGCCTCAAGAAATGTGAAAAGGAAAGTCTTTTGTAGGCAAATTATCAGGAGGGCGGAGATATTCCATTACGCTTCTCTCGAGAGACATCAAGGCAGTCTAATAAGAGGGAACAGTTGGTGGTTGTGGCAAGCTTCGCAACTGTTACGGGTCTCGAGCTCTAAGAGCCGAGAATTGGTGGCGTGCCATGTTTCTCGACGCCGCAAATAGGGTTGCCATTTTCCCTAGCCTCAAGAAATGTGAAGAGGAAAGTCTTTTGTAGGCAAATTATCAGGAGGGCAGAGATATTCCATTACGCATCTCTCGAGAGACATGAAGGCAGTCTAATAAGAGGGAACAGTTGGTGGTTGTGGCAAGCTTCGCATCTGTTACGGGTCTCGAGCTCTAAGAGCCGAGAATTGGTGGCGTGCCATGTTTCTCGACGCCGCAAATAGGGTTGCCATTTTCCCTAGCCTTAAGAAATGTGAAAAGGAAAGTCTTTTGTAGGCAAATTATCAGGAGGGCAGAGATATTCCATTACGCATCTCTCGAGAGACATGAAGGCAGTCTAATAAGAGGGAACAGTTGGTGGTTGTGGCAAGCTTCGCAACTGTTACGGGTCTCCAGCTCTAAGAGCCGAGAATTGGGGGCGTGCCATGTTTCTCGACGTGGCAAATAGCGTTGCCATTTTCCTTAGCCGCAAGAAATGTGAAAAGGAAAGTCCTTTGTAGGCAAATTATCAGGAGGGCAGAAATATTCCCTTACGCATGTCTCCAGAGACATCAAGGCAGTCTAATAAGAGGGAACAGTTGGTGGTTGTGGCAAGCTTCGCAACTGTTACGGGTCTCGAGCTCTAAGAGCCGAGAATTGGCGGCGTGCCATGTTTCTCGACGCCGCAAATAGGGTTGCCATTTTCCCTAGCCTCAAGAAATGTGAAGAGGAAAGTCTTTTGTAGGCAAATTATCAGGAGGGCAGAGATATTCCATTACGCATCTCTCGAGAGACATGAAGGCAGTCTAATAAGAGGGAACAGTTGGTGGTTGTGGCAAGCTTCGCAACTGTTACGGGTCTCGAGCTCTAAGAGCCGAGAATTGGTGGCGTTCCATGTTTCTCGACGCCGCAAATAGGGTTGCCATTTTCCCTAGCCTCAAGAAATGTGAAGAGGAAAGTCTTTTGTAGGCAAATTATCAGGAGGGCAGAGATATTCCATTACGCATCTCTCGAGAGACATGAAGGCAGTCTAATAAGAGGGAACAGTTGGTGGTTGTGGCAAGCTTCGCAACTGTTACGGGTCTCGAGCTCTAAGAGCCGAGAATTGGTGGCGTTCCATGTTTCTCGACGCCGCAAATAGGGTTGCCATTTTCCCTAGCCTCAAGAAATGTGAAGAGGAAAGTCTTTTGTAGGCAAATTATCAGGAGGGCAGAGATATTCCATTACGCATCTCTCGAGAGACATGAAGGCAGTCTAATAAGAGGGAACAGTTGGTGGTTGTGGCAAGCTTCGCATCTGTTACGGGTCTCGAGCTCTAAGAGCCGAGAATTGGGGGTGTGCCATGTTTCTCGACGTGGCATATAGGGTTGCCATTTTTCCTAGCCGCAAGAAATGTGAAAAGGAAAGTCGTTTGTAGGCAAATTATCAGGAGGGCGGAGATATTCCATTACGCATCTCTCGAGAGACATGAAGGCAGTCTAATAATAGGGAACAGTTGGTGGTTGTGGCAAGCTTCGCAACTGTTACGGGTCTCGAGCTCTAAGAGCCGAGAATTGGTGGCGTGCCATGTTTCTCGACGCCGCAAATAGGGTTGCCAATTTCCCTAGCCTTAAGAAATGTGAAAAGGAAAGTCTTTTGTAGGCAAATTATCAGGAGGGCAGAGATATTCCATTACGCATCTCTCGAGAGACATGAAGGCAGTCTAATAAGAGGGAACAGTTGGTGGTTGTGGCAAGCTTCGCAACTGTTACGGGTCTCGAGCTCTAAGAACCGAGAATTGGTGGCGTGCCATGTTTCTCGACGCGGCATATAGGGTTGCCATTTTCCCTAGCCGCAAGAAATGTGAAAAGGAAAGTCTTTTGTAGGCAAATTATCAGGAGGGCAGAGATATTCTATTACGCATCTCTCGAGAGACATGAAGGCAGTCTAATAAGAGGGAACAGTTGGTGGTTGTGGCAAGCTTCGCATCTGTTACGGGTCTCGAGCTCTAAGAGCCGAGAATTGGTGGCGTGCCGTGTTTCTCGACGCGGCAAATAGGGTTGCCATTTTCCCTAGCCGCCAGAAATGTGAAAAGGAAAGTCGTTTGTAGGCAAATTATCAGGAGGGCAGAGATATTCCATTACGCATCTCTCGAGAGACAAGAAGGCAGTCTAATAAGAGGGAACAGTTGGTGGTTGGGGCAAGCTTCGCAACTGTTACGGGTCTCGAGCTCTAAGAGCCGAGAATTGGTGGCGTGCGATGTTTCTCGACGCGGCATATAGGGTTGCCATTTTCCCTAGCCGCAAGAAATGTGAAAAGGAAAGTCTTTTGTAGGCAAATTATCAGGAGGGCAGAGATATTCTATTACGCATCTCTCGAGAGACATGAAGGCAGTCTAATAAGAGGGAACAGTTGGTGGTTGTGGCAAGCTTCGCATCTGTTACGGGTCTCGAGCTCTAAGAGCCGAGAATTGGGGGTGTGCCATGTTTCTCGACGTGGCACATAGGGTTGCCATTTTCCCTAGCCGCCAGAAATGTGAAAAGGAAAGTCGTTTGTAGGCAAATTATCAGGAGGGCGGAGATATTCCATTACGCATCTCTCGTGAGACATGAAGGCAGTCTAATAATAGGGAACAGTTGGTGGTTGGGGCAAGCTTCGCAACTGTTACGGGTCTCGAGCTCTAAGAGCCGAGAATTGGTGGCGTGCGATGTTTCTCGACGCGGCATATAGGGTTGCCATTTTCCCTAGCCGCAAGAAATGTGAAAAGGAAAGTCTTTTGTTTGCAAATTATCAGGAGGGCAGAGATATTCCATTACGCATCTCTCGAGAGACAAGAAGGCAGTCTAATAAGAGGGAACAGTTGGTGGTTGGGGCAAGCTTCGCAACTGTTACGGGTCTCGAGCTCTAAGAGCCGAGAATTGGTGGCGTGCGATGTTTCTCGACGCGGCATATAGGGTTGCCATTTTCCCTAGCCGCAAGAAATGTGAAAAGGAAAGTCTTTTGTAGGCAAATTATCAGGAGGGCAGAGATATTCTATTACGCATCTCTCGAGAGACATGAAGGCAGTCTAATAAGAGGGAACAGTTGGTGGTTGTGGCAAGCTTCGCATCTGTTACGGGTCTCGAGCTCTAAGAGCCGAGAATTGGGGGTGTGCCATGTTTCTCGACGTGGCACATAGGGTTGCCATTTTCCCTAGCCTCAAGAAATGTGAAGAGGAAAGTCTTTTGTAGGCAAATTATCAGGAGGGCAGAGATATTCCATTACGCATCTCTCGAGAGACATGAAGGCAGTCTAATAAGAGGGAACAGTTGGTGGTTGTGGCAAGCTTCGCAACTGTTACGGGTCTCGAGCTCTAAGAGCCGAGAATTGGTGGCGTGCGATGTTTCTCGACGCGGCATATAGGGTTGCCATTTTCCCTAGCCGCAAGAAATGTGAAAAGGAAAGTCTTTTGTAGGCAAATTATCAGGAGGGCAGAGATATTCTATTACGCATCTCTCGAGAGACATGAAGGCAGTCTAATAAGAGGGAACAGTTGGTGGTTGTGGCAAGCTTCGCATCTGTTACGGGTCTCGAGCTCTAAGAGCCGAGAATTGGGGGTGTGCCATGTTTCTCGACGTGGCATATAGGGTTGCCATTTTCCCTAGCCGCAAGAAATGTGAAAAGGAAAGTCGTTTGTAGGCAAATTATCAGGAGGGCGGAGATATTCCATTACGCATCTCTCGAGAGACATGAAGGCAGTCTAATAATAGGGAACAGTTGGTGGTTGTGGCAAGCTTCGCAACTGTTACGGGTCTCGAGCTCTAAGAGCCGAGAATTGGTGGCGTGCCATGTTTCTCGACGCCGCAAATAGGGTTGCCAATTTCCCTAGCCTCAAGAAATGTGAAATGGAAAGTCTTTTGTAGGAAAATTATCAGGAGGGCAGAGATATTCCATTACGCATCTCTCGAGAGACATCAAGGCAGTCTAATAAGAGGGAACAGTTGGTGGTTGTGGCAAGCTTCGCAACTGTTACGGGTCTCGAGCTCTAAGAGCCGAGAATTGGTGGCGTGCCATGTTTCTCGACGCCGCAAATAGGGTTGCCATTTTCCCTAGCCTCAAGAAATGTGAAAAGGAAAGTCTTTTGTAGGCAAATTATCAGGAGGGCAGAGATATTCCATTACGCATCTCTCGAGAGACATGAAGGCAGTCTAATAAGAGGGAACAGTTGGTGGTTGTGGCAAGCTTCGCAACTGTTACGGGTCTCGAGCTCTAAGAGCCGAGAATTGGTGGCGTGCGATGTTTCTCGACGCGGCATATAGGGTTGCCATTTTCCCTAGCCGCAAGAAATGTGAAAAGGAAAGTCGTTTGTAGGCAAATTATCAGGAGGGCGGAGATATTCCATTACGCATCTCTCGAGAGACATGAAGGCAGTCTAATAAGAGGGAACAGTTGGTGGTTGTGGCAAGCTTCGCAACTGTTACGGGTCTCGAGCTCTAAGAGCCGAGAATTGGTGGCGTGCCATGTTTCTCGACGCCGCAAATAGGGTTGCCATTTTCCCTAGCCTCAAGAAATGTGAAAAGGAAAGTCTTTTGTAGGCAAATTATCAGGAGGGCGGAGATATTCCATTACGCTTCTCTCGAGAGACATCAAGGCAGTCTAATAAGAGGGAACAGTTGGTGGTTGTGGCAAGCTTCGCAACTGTTACGGGTCTCGAGCTCTAAGAGCCGAGAATTGGTGGCGTGCCATGTTTCTCGACGCCGCAAATAGGGTTGCCATTTTCCCTAGCCTCAAGAAATGTGAAGAGGAAAGTCTTTTGTAGGCAAATTATCAGGAGGGCAGAGATATTCCATTACGCATCTCTCGAGAGACATGAAGGCAGTCTAATAAGAGGGAACAGTTGGTGGTTGTGGCAAGCTTCGCATCTGTTACGGGTCTCGAGCTCTAAGAGCCGAGAATTGGTGGCGTGCCATGTTTCTCGACGCCGCAAATAGGGTTGCCATTTTCCCTAGCCTTAAGAAATGTGAAAAGGAAAGTCTTTTGTAGGCAAATTATCAGGAGGGCAGAGATATTCCATTACGCATCTCTCGAGAGACATGAAGGCAGTCTAATAAGAGGGAACAGTTGGTGGTTGTGGCAAGCTTCGCAACTGTTACGGGTCTCCAGCTCTAAGAGCCGAGAATTGGGGGCGTGCCATGTTTCTCGACGTGGCAAATAGGGTTGCCATTTTCCTTAGCCGCAAGAAATGTGAAAAGGAAAGTCCTTTGTAGGCAAATTATCAGGAGGGCAGAAATATTCCCTTACGCATGTCTCCAGAGATATCAAGGCAGTCTAATAAGAGGGAACAGTTGGTGGTTGTGGCAAGCTTCGCAACTGTTACGGGTCTCGAGCTCTAAGAGCCGAGAATTGGCGGCGTGCCATGTTTCTCGACGCCGCAAATAGGGTTGCCATTTTCCCTAGCCTCAAGAAATGTGAAGAGGAAAGTCTTTTGTAGGCAAATTATCAGGAGGGCAGAGATATTCCATTACGCATCTCTCGAGAGACATGAAGGCAGTCTAATAAGAGGGAACAGTTGGTGGTTGTGGCAAGCTTCGCATCTGTTACGGGTCTCGAGCTCTAAGAGCCGAGAATTGGGGGTGTGCCATGTTTCTCGACGTGGCATATAGGGTTGCCATTTTTCCTAGCCGCAAGAAATGTGAAAAGGAAAGTCGTTTGTAGGCAAATTATCAGGAGGGCGGAGATATTCCATTACGCATCTCTCGAGAGACATGAAGGCAGTCTAATAATAGGGAACAGTTGGTGGTTGTGGCAAGCTTCGCAACTGTTACGGGTCTCGAGCTCTAAGAGCCGAGAATTGGTGGCGTGCCATGTTTCTCGACGCCGCAAATAGGGTTGCCAATTTCCCTAGCCTTAAGAAATGTGAAAAGGAAAGTCTTTTGTAGGCAAATTATCAGGAGGGCAGAGATATTCCATTACGCATCTCTCGAGAGACATGAAGGCAGTCTAATAAGAGGGAACAGTTGGTGGTTGTGGCAAGCTTCGCAACTGTTACGGGTCTCGAGCTCTAAGAACCGAGAATTGGTGGCGTGCCATGTTTCTCGACGCGGCATATAGGGTTGCCATTTTCCCTAGCCGCAAGAAATGTGAAAAGGAAAGTCTTTTGTAGGCAAATTATCAGGAGGGCAGAGATATTCTATTACGCATCTCTCGAGAGACATGAAGGCAGTCTAATAAGAGGGAACAGTTGGTGGTTGTGGCAAGCTTCGCAACTGTTACGGGTCTCGAGCTCTAAGAGCCGAGAATTGGTGGCGTGCCGTGTTTCTCGACGCGGCAAATAGGGTTGCCATTTTCCCTAGCCGCCAGAAATGTGAAAAGGAAAGTCGTTTGTAGGCAAATTATCAGGAGGGCAGAGATATTCCATTACGCATCTCTCGAGAGACAAGAAGGCAGTCTAATAAGAGGGAACAGTTGGTGGTTGGGGCAAGCTTCGCAACTGTTACGGGTCTCGAGCTCTAAGAGCCGAGAATTGGTGGCGTGCGATGTTTCTCGACGCGGCATATAGGGTTGCCATTTTCCCTAGCCGCAAGAAATGTGAAAAGGAAAGTCTTTTGTAGGCAAATTATCAGGAGGGCAGAGATATTCTATTACGCATCTCTCGAGAGACATGAAGGCAGTCTAATAAGAGGGAACAGTTGGTGGTTGTGGCAAGCTTCGCATCTGTTACGGGTCTCGAGCTCTAAGAGCCGAGAATTGGGGGTGTGCCATGTTTCTCGACGTGGCACATAGGGTTGCCATTTTCCCTAGCCGCCAGAAATGTGAAAAGGAAAGTCGTTTGTAGGCAAATTATCAGGAGGGCGGAGATATTCCATTACGCATCTCTCGTGAGACATGAAGGCAGTCTAATAATAGGGAACAGTTGGTGGTTGGGGCAAGCTTCGCAACTGTTACGGGTCTCGAGCTCTAAGAGCCGAGAATTGGTGGCGTGCGATGTTTCTCGACGCAGCATATAGGGTTGCCATTTTCCCTAGCCGCAAGAAATGTGAAAAGGAAAGTCTTTTGTTTGCAAATTATCAGGAGGGCAGAGATATTCCATTACGCATCTCTCGAGAGACAAGAAGGCAGTCTAATAAGAGGGAACAGTTGGTGGTTGGGGCAAGCTTCGCAACTGTTACGGGTCTCGAGCTCTAAGAGCCGAGAATTGGTGGCGTGCGATGTTTCTCGACGCGGCATATAGGGTTGCCATTTTCCCTAGCCGCAAGAAATGTGAAAAGGAAAGTCTTTTGTAGGCAAATTATCAGGAGGGCAGAGATATTCTATTACGCATCTCTCGAGAGACATGAAGGCAGTCTAATAAGAGGGAACAGTTGGTGGTTGTGGCAAGCTTCGCATCTGTTACGGGTCTCGAGCTCTAAGAGCCGAGAATTGGGGGTGTGCCATGTTTCTCGACGTGGCACATAGGGTTGCCATTTTCCCTAGCCTCAAGAAATGTGAAGAGGAAAGTCTTTTGTAGGCAAATTATCAGGAGGGCAGAGATATTCCATTACGCATCTCTCGAGAGACATGAAGGCAGTCTAATAAGAGGGAACAGTTGGTGGTTGTGGCAAGCTTCGCAACTGTTACGGGTCTCGAGCTCTAAGAGCCGAGAATTGGTGGCGTGCGATGTTTCTCGACGCGGCATATAGGGTTGCCATTTTCCCTAGCCGCAAGAAATGTGAAAAGGAAAGTCTTTTGTAGGCAAATTATCAGGAGGGCAGAGATATTCTATTACGCATCTCTCGAGAGACATGAAGGCAGTCTAATAAGAGGGAACAGTTGGTGGTTGTGGCAAGCTTCGCAACTGTTACGGGTCTCGAGCTCTAAGAGCCGAGAATTGGTGGCGTGCCGTGTTTCTCGACGCGGCAAATAGGGTTGCCATTTTCCCTAGCCGCCAGAAATGTGAAAAGGAAAGTCGTTTGTAGGCAAATTATCAGGAGGGCAGAGATATTCCATTACGCATCTCTCGAGAGACAAGAAGGCAGTCTAATAAGAGGGAACAGTTGGTGGTTGGGGCAAGCTTCGCAACTGTTACGGGTCTCGAGCTCTAAGAGCCGAGAATTGGTGGCGTGCGATGTTTCTCGACGCGGCATATAGGGTTGCCATTTTCCCTAGCCGCAAGAAATGTGAAAAGGAAAGTCTTTTGTAGGCAAATTATCAGGAGGGCAGAGATATTCTATTACGCATCTCTCGAGAGACATGAAGGCAGTCTAATAAGAGGGAACAGTTGGTGGTTGTGGCAAGCTTCGCATCTGTTACGGGTCTCGAGCTCTAAGAGCCGAGAATTGGGGGTGTGCCATGTTTCTCGACGTGGCACATAGGGTTGCCATTTTCCCTAGCCGCCAGAAATGTGAAAAGGAAAGTCGTTTGTAGGCAAATTATCAGGAGGGCGGAGATATTCCATTACGCATCTCTCGTGAGACATGAAGGCAGTCTAATAATAGGGAACAGTTGGTGGTTGGGGCAAGCTTCGCAACTGTTACGGGTCTCGAGCTCTAAGAGCCGAGAATTGGTGGCGTGCGATGTTTCTCGACGCAGCATATAGGGTTGCCATTTTCCCTAGCCGCAAGAAATGTGAAAAGGAAAGTCTTTTGTTTGCAAATTATCAGGAGGGCAGAGATATTCCATTACGCATCTCTCGAGAGACAAGAAGGCAGTCTAATAAGAGGGAACAGTTGGTGGTTGGGGCAAGCTTCGCAACTGTTACGGGTCTCGAGCTCTAAGAGCCGAGAATTGGTGGCGTGCGATGTTTCTCGACGCGGCATATAGGGTTGCCATTTTCCCTAGCCGCAAGAAATGTGAAAAGGAAAGTCTTTTGTAGGCAAATTATCAGGAGGGCAGAGATATTCTATTACGCATCTCTCGAGAGACATGAAGGCAGTCTAATAAGAGGGAACAGTTGGTGGTTGTGGCAAGCTTCGCATCTGTTACGGGTCTCGAGCTCTAAGAGCCGAGAATTGGGGGTGTGCCATGTTTCTCGACGTGGCACATAGGGTTGCCATTTTCCCTAGCCTCAAGAAATGTGAAGAGGAAATTCTTTTGTAGGCAAATTATCAGGAGGGCAGAGATATTCCATTACGCATCTCTCGAGAGACATGAAGGCAGTCTAATAAGAGGGAACAGTTGGTGGTTGTGGCAAGCTTCGCAACTGTTACGGGTCTCGAGCTCTAAGAGCCGAGAATTGGTGGCGTGCGATGTTTCTCGACGCGGCATATAGGGTTGCCATTTTCCCTAGCCGCAAGAAATGTGAAAAGGAAAGTCTTTTGTAGGCAAATTATCAGGAGGGCAGAGATATTCTATTACGCATCTCTCGAGAGACATGAAGGCAGTCTAATAAGAGGGAACAGTTGGTGGTTGTGGCAAGCTTCGCATCTGTTACGGGTCTCGAGCTCTAAGAGCCGAGAATTGGGGGTGTGCCATGTTTCTCGACGTGGCATATAGGGTTGCCATTTTCCCTAGCCGCAAGAAATGTGAAATGGAAAGTCGTTTGTAGGCAAATTATCAGGAGGGCGGAGATATTCCATTACGCATCTCTCGAGAGACATGAAGGCAGTCTAATAATAGGGAACAGTTGGTGGTTGTGGCAAGCTTCGCAACTGTTACGGGTCTCGAGCTCTAAGAGCCGAGAATTGGTGGCGTGCCATGTTTCTCGACGCCGCAAATAGGGTTGCCAATTTCCCTAGCCTCAAGAAATGTGAAATGGAAAGTCTTTTGTAGGAAAATTATCAGGAGGGCAGAGATATTCCATTACGCATCTCTCGAGAGACATCAAGGCAGTCTAATAAGAGGGAACAGTTGGTGGTTGTGGCAAGCTTCGCAACTGTTACGGGTCTCGAGCTCTAAGAGCCGAGAATTGGTGGCGTGCCATGTTTCTCGACGCCGCAAATAGGGTTGCCATTTTCCCTAGCCTCAAGAAATGTGAAAAGGAAAGTCTTTTGTAGGCAAATTATCAGGAGGGCTGAGATATTCCATTACGCATCTCTCGAGAGACATGAAGGCAGTCTAATAAGAGGGAACAGTTGGTGGTTGTGGCAAGCTTCGCAACTGTTACGGGTCTCGAGCTCTAAGAGCCGAGAATTGGTGGCGTGCGATGTTTCTCGACGCGGCATATAGGGTTGCCATTTTCCCTAGCCGCAAGAAATGTGAAAAGGAAAGTCGTTTGTAGGCAAATTATCAGGAGGGCGGAGATATTCCATTACGCATCTCTCGAGAGACATGAAGGCAGTCTAATAAGAGGGAACAGTTGGTGGTTGTGGCAAGCTTCGCAACTGTTACGGGTCTCGAGCTCTAAGAGCCGAGAATTGGTGGCGTGCCATGTTTCTCGACGCCGCAAATAGGGTTGCCATTTTCCCTAGCCTCAAGAAATGTGAAGAGGAAAGTCTTTTGTAGGCAAATTATCAGGAGGGCGGAGATATTCCATTACGCATCTCTCGAGAGACATGAAGGCAGTCTAATAAGAGGGAACAGTTGGTGGTTGTGGCAAGCTTCGCATCTGTTACGGGTCTCGAGCTCTAAGAGCCGAGAATTGGTGGCGTGCCATGTTTCTCGACGCCGCAAATAGGGTTGCCATTTTCCCTAGCCTTAAGAAATGTGAAAAGGAAAGTCTTTTGTAGGCAAATTATCAGGAGGGCAGAGATATTCCATTACGCATCTCTCGAGAGACATGAAGGCAGTCTAATAAGAGGGAACAGTTGGTGGTTGTGGCAAGCTTCGCAACTGTTACGGGTCTCCAGCTCTAAGAGCCGAGAATTGGGGGCGTGCCATGTTTCTCGACGTGGCAAATAGGGTTGCCATTTTCCTTAGCCGCAAGAAATGTGAAAAGGAAAGTCCTTTGTAGGCAAATTATCAGGAGGGCAGAAATATTCCCTTACGCATGTCTCCAGAGATATCAAGGCAGTCTAATAAGAGGGAACAGTTGGTGGTTGTGGCAAGCTTCGCAACTGTTACGGGTCTCGAGCTCTAAGAGCCGAGAATTGGCGGCGTGCCATGTTTCTCGACGCCGCAAATAGGGTTGCCATTTTCCCTAGCCTCAAGAAATGTGAAGAGGAAAGTCTTTTGTAGGCAAATTATCAGGAGGGCAGAGATATTCCATTACGCATCTCTCGAGAGACATGAAGGCAGTCTAATAAGAGGGAACAGTTGGTGGTTGTGGCAAGCTTCGCATCTGTTACGGGTCTCGAGCTCTAAGAGCCGAGAATTGGGGGTGTGCCATGTTTCTCGACGTGGCATATAGGGTTGCCATTTTTCCTAGCCGCAAGAAATGTGAAAAGGAAAGTCGTTTGTAGGCAAATTATCAGGAGGGCGGAGATATTCCATTACGCATCTCTCGAGAGACATGAAGGCAGTCTAATAATAGGGAACAGTTGGTGGTTGTGGCAAGCTTCGCAACTGTTACGGGTCTCGAGCTCTAAGAGCCGAGAATTGGTGGCGTGCCATGTTTCTCGACGCCGCAAATAGGGTTGCCAATTTCCCTAGCCTTAAGAAATGTGAAAAGGAAAGTCTTTTGTAGGCAAATTATCAGGAGGGCAGAGATATTCCATTACGCATCTCTCGAGAGACATGAAGGCAGTCTAATAAGAGGGAACAGTTGGTGGTTGTGGCAAGCTTCGCAACTGTTACGGGTCTCGAGCTCTAAGAACCGAGAATTGGTGGCGTGCCATGTTTCTCGACGCGGCATATAGGGTTGCCATTTTCCCTAGCCGCAAGAAATGTGAAAAGGAAAGTCTTTTGTAGGCAAATTATCAGGAGGGCAGAGATATTCTATTACGCATCTCTCGAGAGACATGAAGGCAGTCTAATAAGAGGGAACAGTTGGTGGTTGTGGCAAGCTTCGCAACTGTTACGGGTCTCGAGCTCTAAGAGCCGAGAATTGGTGGCGTGCCGTGTTTCTCGACGCGGCAAATAGGGTTGCCATTTTCCCTAGCCGCCAGAAATGTGAAAAGGAAAGTCGTTTGTAGGCAAATTATCAGGAGGGCAGAGATATTCCATTACGCATCTCTCGAGAGACAAGAAGGCAGTCTAATAAGAGGGAACAGTTGGTGGTTGGGGCAAGCTTCGCAACTGTTACGGGTCTCGAGCTCTAAGAGCCGAGAATTGGTGGCGTGCGATGTTTCTCGACGCGGCATATAGGGTTGCCATTTTCCCTAGCCGCAAGAAATGTGAAAAGGAAAGTCTTTTGTAGGCAAATTATCAGGAGGGCAGAGATATTCTATTACGCATCTCTCGAGAGACATGAAGGCAGTCTAATAAGAGGGAACAGTTGGTGGTTGTGGCAAGCTTCGCATCTGTTACGGGTCTCGAGCTCTAAGAGCCGAGAATTGGGGGTGTGCCATGTTTCTCGACGTGGCACATAGGGTTGCCATTTTCCCTAGCCGCCAGAAATGTGAAAAGGAAAGTCGTTTGTAGGCAAATTATCAGGAGGGCGGAGATATTCCATTACGCATCTCTCGTGAGACATGAAGGCAGTCTAATAATAGGGAACAGTTGGTGGTTGGGGCAAGCTTCGCAACTGTTACGGGTCTCGAGCTCTAAGAGCCGAGAATTGGTGGCGTGCGATGTTTCTCGACGCAGCATATAGGGTTGCCATTTTCCCTAGCCGCAAGAAATGTGAAAAGGAAAGTCTTTTGTTTGCAAATTATCAGGAGGGCAGAGATATTCCATTACGCATCTCTCGAGAGACAAGAAGGCAGTCTAATAAGAGGGAACAGTTGGTGGTTGGGGCAAGCTTCGCAACTGTTACGGGTCTCGAGCTCTAAGAGCCGAGAATTGGTGGCGTGCGATGTTTCTCGACGCGGCATATAGGGTTGCCATTTTCCCTAGCCGCAAGAAATGTGAAAAGGAAAGTCTTTTGTAGGCAAATTATCAGGAGGGCAGAGATATTCTATTACGCATCTCTCGAGAGACATGAAGGCAGTCTAATAAGAGGGAACAGTTGGTGGTTGTGGCAAGCTTCGCATCTGTTACGGGTCTCGAGCTCTAAGAGCCGAGAATTGGGGGTGTGCCATGTTTCTCGACGTGGCACATAGGGTTGCCATTTTCCCTAGCCTCAAGAAATGTGAAGAGGAAAGTCTTTTGTAGGCAAATTATCAGGAGGGCAGAGATATTCCATTACGCATCTCTCGAGAGACATGAAGGCAGTCTAATAAGAGGGAACAGTTGGTGGTTGTGGCAAGCTTCGCAACTGTTACGGGTCTCGAGCTCTAAGAGCCGAGAATTGGTGGCGTGCGATGTTTCTCGACGCGGCATATAGGGTTGCCATTTTCCCTAGCCGCAAGAAATGTGAAAAGGAAAGTCTTTTGTAGGCAAATTATCAGGAGGGCAGAGATATTCTATTACGCATCTCTCGAGAGACATGAAGGCAGTCTAATAAGAGGGAACAGTTGGTGGTTGTGGCAAGCTTCGCAACTGTTACGGGTCTCGAGCTCTAAGAGCCGAGAATTGGTGGCGTGCCGTGTTTCTCGACGCGGCAAATAGGGTTGCCATTTTCCCTAGCCGCCAGAAATGTGAAAAGGAAAGTCGTTTGTAGGCAAATTATCAGGAGGGCAGAGATATTCCATTACGCATCTCTCGAGAGACAAGAAGGCAGTCTAATAAGAGGGAACAGTTGGTGGTTGGGGCAAGCTTCGCAACTGTTACGGGTCTCGAGCTCTAAGAGCCGAGAATTGGTGGCGTGCGATGTTTCTCGACGCGGCATATAGGGTTGCCATTTTCCCTAGCCGCAAGAAATGTGAAAAGGAAAGTCTTTTGTAGGCAAATTATCAGGAGGGCAGAGATATTCTATTACGCATCTCTCGAGAGACATGAAGGCAGTCTAATAAGAGGGAACAGTTGGTGGTTGTGGCAAGCTTCGCATCTGTTACGGGTCTCGAGCTCTAAGAGCCGAGAATTGGGGGTGTGCCATGTTTCTCGACGTGGCACATAGGGTTGCCATTTTCCCTAGCCGCCAGAAATGTGAAAAGGAAAGTCGTTTGTAGGCAAATTATCAGGAGGGCGGAGATATTCCATTACGCATCTCTCGTGAGACATGAAGGCAGTCTAATAATAGGGAACAGTTGGTGGTTGGGGCAAGCTTCGCAACTGTTACGGGTCTCGAGCTCTAAGAGCCGAGAATTGGTGGCGTGCGATGTTTCTCGACGCAGCATATAGGGTTGCCATTTTCCCTAGCCGCAAGAAATGTGAAAAGGAAAGTCTTTTGTTTGCAAATTATCAGGAGGGCAGAGATATTCCATTACGCATCTCTCGAGAGACAAGAAGGCAGTCTAATAAGAGGGAACAGTTGGTGGTTGGGGCAAGCTTCGCAACTGTTACGGGTCTCGAGCTCTAAGAGCCGAGAATTGGTGGCGTGCGATGTTTCTCGACGCGGCATATAGGGTTGCCATTTTCCCTAGCCGCAAGAAATGTGAAAAGGAAAGTCTTTTGTAGGCAAATTATCAGGAGGGCAGAGATATTCTATTACGCATCTCTCGAGAGACATGAAGGCAGTCTAATAAGAGGGAACAGTTGGTGGTTGTGGCAAGCTTCGCATCTGTTACGGGTCTCGAGCTCTAAGAGCCGAGAATTGGGGGTGTGCCATGTTTCTCGACGTGGCACATAGGGTTGCCATTTTCCCTAGCCTCAAGAAATGTGAAGAGGAAATTCTTTTGTAGGCAAATTATCAGGAGGGCAGAGATATTCCATTACGCATCTCTCGAGAGACATGAAGGCAGTCTAATAAGAGGGAACAGTTGGTGGTTGTGGCAAGCTTCGCAACTGTTACGGGTCTCGAGCTCTAAGAGCCGAGAATTGGTGGCGTGCGATGTTTCTCGACGCGGCATATAGGGTTGCCATTTTCCCTAGCCGCAAGAAATGTGAAAAGGAAAGTCTTTTGTAGGCAAATTATCAGGAGGGCAGAGATATTCTATTACGCATCTCTCGAGAGACATGAAGGCAGTCTAATAAGAGGGAACAGTTGGTGGTTGTGGCAAGCTTCGCATCTGTTACGGGTCTCGAGCTCTAAGAGCCGAGAATTGGGGGTGTGCCATGTTTCTCGACGTGGCATATAGGGTTGCCATTTTCCCTAGCCGCAAGAAATGTGAAATGGAAAGTCGTTTGTAGGCAAATTATCAGGAGGGCGGAGATATTCCATTACGCATCTCTCGAGAGACATGAAGGCAGTCTAATAATAGGGAACAGTTGGTGGTTGTGGCAAGCTTCGCAACTGTTACGGGTCTCGAGCTCTAAGAGCCGAGAATTGGTGGCGTGCCATGTTTCTCGACGCCGCAAATAGGGTTGCCAATTTCCCTAGCCTCAAGAAATGTGAAATGGAAAGTCTTTTGTAGGAAAATTATCAGGAGGGCAGAGATATTCCATTACGCATCTCTCGAGAGACATCAAGGCAGTCTAATAAGAGGGAACAGTTGGTGGTTGTGGCAAGCTTCGCAACTGTTACGGGTCTCGAGCTCTAAGAGCCGAGAATTGGTGGCGTGCCATGTTTCTCGACGCCGCAAATAGGGTTGCCATTTTCCCTAGCCTCAAGAAATGTGAAAAGGAAAGTCTTTTGTAGGCAAATTATCAGGAGGGCAGAGATATTCCATTACGCATCTCTCGAGAGACATGAAGGCAGTCTAATAAGAGGGAACAGTTGGTGGTTGTGGCAAGCTTCGCAACTGTTACGGGTCTCGAGCTCTAAGAGCCGAGAATTGGTGGCGTGCGATGTTTCTCGACGCGGCATATAGGGTTGCCATTTTCCCTAGCCGCAAGAAATGTGAAAAGGAAAGTCGTTTGTAGGCAAATTATCAGGAGGGCGGAGATATTCCATTACGCATCTCTCGAGAGACATGAAGGCAGTCTAATAAGAGGGAACAGTTGGTGGTTGTGGCAAGCTTCGCAACTGTTACGGGTCTCGAGCTCTAAGAGCCGAGAATTGGTGGCGTGCCATGTTTCTCGACGCCGCAAATAGGGTTGCCATTTTCCCTAGCCTCAAGAAATGTGAAGAGGAAAGTCTTTTGTAGGCAAATTATCAGGAGGGCGGAGATATTCCATTACGCATCTCTCGAGAGACATGAAGGCAGTCTAATAAGAGGGAACAGTTGGTGGTTGTGGCAAGCTTCGCATCTGTTACGGGTCTCGAGCTCTAAGAGCCGAGAATTGGTGGCGTGCCATGTTTCTCGACGCCGCAAATAGGGTTGCCATTTTCCCTAGCCTTAAGAAATGTGAAAAGGAAAGTCTTTTGTAGGCAAATTATCAGGAGGGCAGAGATATTCCATTACGCATCTCTCGAGAGACATGAAGGCAGTCTAATAAGAGGGAACAGTTGGTGGTTGTGGCAAGCTTCGCAACTGTTACGGGTCTCCAGCTCTAAGAGCCGAGAATTGGGGGCGTGCCATGTTTCTCGACGTGGCAAATAGGGTTGCCATTTTCCTTAGCCGCAAGAAATGTGAAAAGGAAAGTCCTTTGTAGGCAAATTATCAGGAGGGCAGAAATATTCCCTTACGCATGTCTCCAGAGATATCAAGGCAGTCTAATAAGAGGGAACAGTTGGTGGTTGTGGCAAGCTTCGCAACTGTTACGGGTCTCGAGCTCTAAGAGCCGAGAATTGGCGGCGTGCCATGTTTCTCGACGCCGCAAATAGGGTTGCCATTTTCCCTAGCCTCAAGAAATGTGAAGAGGAAAGTCTTTTGTAGGCAAATTATCAGGAGGGCAGAGATATTCCATTACGCATCTCTCGAGAGACATGAAGGCAGTCTAATAAGAGGGAACAGTTGGTGGTTGTGGCAAGCTTCGCATCTGTTACGGGTCTCGAGCTCTAAGAGCCGAGAATTGGTGGCGTTCCATGTTTCTCGACGTGGCATATAGGGTTGCCATTTTTCCTAGCCGCAAGAAATGTGAAAAGGAAAGTCGTTTGTAGGCAAATTATCAGGAGGGCGGAGATATTCCATTACGCATCTCTCGAGAGACATGAAGGCAGTCTAATAATAGGGAACAGTTGGTGGTTGTGGCAAGCTTCGCAACTGTTACGGGTCTCGAGCTCTAAGAGCCGAGAATTGGTGGCGTGCCATGTTTCTCGACGCCGCAAATAGGGTTGCCAATTTCCCTAGCCTTAAGAAATGTGAAAAGGAAAGTCTTTTGTAGGCAAATTATCAGGAGGGCAGAGATATTCCATTACGCATCTCTCGAGAGACATGAAGGCAGTCTAATAAGAGGGAACAGTTGGTGGTTGTGGCAAGCTTCGCAACTGTTACGGGTCTCGAGCTCTAAGAACCGAGAATTGGTGGCGTGCCATGTTTCTCGACGCGGCATATAGGGTTGCCATTTTCCCTAGCCGCAAGAAATGTGAAAAGGAAAGTCTTTTGTAGGCAAATTATCAGGAGGGCAGAGATATTCTATTACGCATCTCTCGAGAGACATGAAGGCAGTCTAATAAGAGGGAACAGTTGGTGGTTGTGGCAAGCTTCGCATCTGTTACGGGTCTCGAGCTCTAAGAGCCGAGAATTGGGGGTGTGCCATGTTTCTCGACGTGGCATATAGGGTTGCCATTTTTCCTAGCCGCAAGGAATGTGAAAAGGAAAGTCGTTTGTAGGCAAATTATCAGGAGGGCGGAGATATTCCATTACGCATCTCTCGAGAGACATCAAGGCAGTCTAATAAGAGGGAACAGTTGGTGGTTGTGGCAAGCTTCGCAACTGTTACGGGTCTCGAGCTCTAAGAGCCGAGAATTGGTGGCGTGCCATGTTTCTCGACGCCGCAAATAGGGTTGCCATTTTCCCTAGCCTCAAGAAATGTGAAAAGAAAAGTCTTTTGTAGGCAAATTATCAGGAGGGCAGAGATATTCCATTACGCATCTCTCGAGAGACATGAAGGCAGTCTAATAAGAGGGAACAGTTGGTGGTTGTGGCAAGCTTCGCAACTGTTACGGGTCTCGAGCTCTAAGAGCCGAGAATTGGTGGCGTGCGATGTTTCTCGACGCGGCATATAGGGTTGCCATTTTCCCTAGCCGCAAGAAATGTGAAAAGGAAAGTCGTTTGTAGGCAAATTATCAGGAGGGCGGAGATATTCCATTACGCATCTCTCGAGAGACATGAAGGCAGTCTAATAAGAGGGAACAGTTGGTGGTTGTGGCAAGCTTTGCAACTGTTACGGGTCTCGAGCTCTAAGAGCCGAGAATTGGTGGCGTGCCATGTTTCTCGACGCCGCAAATAGGGTTGCCATTTTCCCTAGCCTCAAGAAATGTGAAAAGGAAAGTCTTTTGTAGGCAAATTATCAGGAGGGCGGAGATATTCCATTACGCTTCTCTCGAGAGACATCAAGGCAGTCTAATAAGAGGGAACAGTTGGTGGTTGTGGCAAGCTTCGCAACTGTTACGGGTCTCGAGCTCTAAGAGCCGAGAATTGGTGGCGTGCCATGTTTCTCGACGCCGCAAATAGGGTTGCCATTTTCCCTAGCCTTAAGAAATGTGAAAAGGAAAGTCTTTTGTAGGCAAATTATCAGGAGGGCAGAGATATTCCATTACGCATCTCTCGAGAGACATGAAGGCAGTCTAATAAGAGGGAACAGTTGGTGGTTGTGGCAAGCTTCGCAACTGTTACGGGTCTCGAGCTCTAAGAACCGAGAATTGGTGGCGTGCCATGTTTCTCGACGCGGCATATAGGGTTGCCATTTTCCCTAGCCGCAAGAAATGTGAAAAGGAAAGTCTTTTGTAGGCAAATTATCAGGAGGGCAGAGATATTCTATTACGCATCTCTCGAGAGACATGAAGGCAGTCTAATAAGAGGGAACAGTTGGTGGTTGTGGCAAGCTTCGCATCTGTTTCGGGTCTCGAGCTCTAAGAGCCGAGAATTGGGGGTGTGCCATGTTTCTCGACGTGGCACATAGGGTTGCCATTTTCCCTAGCCGCCAGAAATGTGAAAAGGAAAGTCGTTTGTAGGCAAATTATCAGGAGGGCGGAGATATTCCATTACGCATCTCTCGTGAGACATGAAGGCAGTCTAATAATAGGGAACAGTTGGTGGTTGGGGCAAGCTTCGCAACTGTTACGGGTCTCGAGCTCTAAGAGCCGAGAATTGGTGGCGTGCGATGTTTCTCGACGCGACATATAGGGTTGCCATTTTCCCTAGCCGCAAGAAATGTGAAAAGGAAAGTCTTTTGTTTGCAAATTATCAGGAGGGCAGAGATATTCCATTACGCATCTCTCGAGAGACAAGAAGGCAGTCTAATAAGATTGTACAGTTGGTGGTTGGGGCAAGCTTCGCAACTGTTACGGGTCTCGAGCTCTAAGAGCCGAGAATTGGTGGCGTGCGATGTTTCTCGACGCGGCATATAGGGTTGCCATTTTCCCTAGCCGCAAGAAATGTGAAAAGGAAAGTCTTTTGTAGGCAAATTATCAGGAGGGCAGAGATATTCTATTACGCATCTCTCGAGAGACATGAAGGCAGTCTAATAAGAGGGAACAGTTGGTGGTTGTGGCAAGCTTCGCTACTGTTACGGGTCTCGAGCTCTAAGAGCCGAGAATTGGTGGCGTGCCATGCTTCTCGACGCGGCATATAGGGTTGCCATTTTCCCTAGCCGCAAGAAATGTGAAAAGGAAAGTCTTTTGTAGGCAAATTATCAGGAGGGCAGAGATATTCTATTACGCATCTCTCGAGAGACATGAAGGCAGTCTAATAAGAGGGAACAGTTGGTGGTTGTGGCAAGCTTCGCATCTGTTACGGGTCTCGAGCTCTAAGAGCCGAGAATTGGGGGTGTGCCATGTTTCTCGACGTGGCATATAGGGTTGCCATTTTCCCTAGCCGCAAGAAATGTGAAAAGGAAAGTCGTTTGTAGGCAAATTATCAGGAGGGCGGAGATATTCCATTACGCATCTCTCGAGAGACATGAAGGCAGTCTAATAATAGGGAACAGTTGGTGGTTGTGGCAAGCTTCGCAACTGTTACGGGTCTCGAGCTCTAAGAGCCGAGAATTGGTGGCGTGCCATGTTTCTCGACGCCGCAAATAGGGTTGCCAATTTCCCTAGCCTCAAGAAATGTGAAATGGAAAGTCTTTTGTAGGAAAATTATCAGGAGGGCAGAGATATTCCATTACGCATCTCTCGAGAGACATCAAGGCAGTCTAATAAGAGGGAACAGTTGGTGGTTGTGGCAAGCTTCGCAACTGTTACGGGTCTCGAGCTCTAAGAGCCGAGAATTGGTGGCGTGCCATGTTTCTCGACGCCGCAAATAGGGTTGCCATTTTCCCTAGCCTCAAGAAATGTGAAAAGGAAAGTCTTTTGTAGGCAAATTATCAGGAGGGCAGAGATATTCCATTACGCATCTCTCGAGAGACATGAAGGCAGTCTAATAAGAGGGAACAGTTGGTGGTTGTGGCAAGCTTCGCAACTGTTACGGGTCTCGAGCTCTAAGAGCCGAGAATTGGTGGCGTGCGATGTTTCTCGACGCGGCATATAGGGTTGCCATTTTCCCTAGCCGCAAGAAATGTGAAAAGGAAAGTCGTTTGTAGGCAAATTATCAGGAGGGCGGAGATATTCCATTACGCATCTCTCGAGAGACATGAAGGCAGTCTAATAAGAGGGAACAGTTGGTGGTTGTGGCAAGCTTCGCAACTGTTACGGGTCTCGAGCTCTAAGAGCCGAGAATTGGTGGCGTGCCATGTTTCTCGACGCCGCAAATAGGGTTGCCATTTTCCCTAGCCTCAAGAAATGTGAAAAGGAAAGTCTTTTGTAGGCAAATTATCAGGAGGGCGGAGATATTCCATTACGCTTCTCTCGAGAGACATCAAGGCAGTCTAATAAGAGGGAACAGTTGGTGGTTGTGGCAAGCTTCGCAACTGTTACGGGTCTCGAGCTCTAAGAGCCGAGAATTGGTGGCGTGCCATGTTTCTCGACGCCGCAAATAGGGTTGCCATTTTCCCTAGCCTCAAGAAATGTGAAGAGGAAAGTCTTTTGTAGGCAAATTATCAGGAGGGCAGAGATATTCCATTACGCATCTCTCGAGAGACATGAAGGCAGTCTAATAAGAGGGAACAGTTGGTGGTTGTGGCAAGCTTCGCATCTGTTACGGGTCTCGAGCTCTAAGAGCCGAGAATTGGTGGCGTGCCATGTTTCTCGACGCCGCAAATAGGGTTGCCATTTTCCCTAGCCTTAAGAAATGTGAAAAGGAAAGTCTTTTGTAGGCAAATTATCAGGAGGGCAGAGATATTCCATTACGCATCTCTCGAGAGACATGAAGGCAGTCTAATAAGAGGGAACAGTTGGTGGTTGTGGCAAGCTTCGCAACTGTTACGGGTCTCGAGCTCTAAGAGCCGAGAATTGGTGGCGTTCCATGTTTCTCGACGCCGCAAATAGGGTTGCCATTTTCCCTAGCCTCAAGAAATGTGAAGAGGAAAGTCTTTTGTAGGCAAATTATCAGGAGGGCAGAGATATTCCATTACGCATCTCTCGAGAGACATGAAGGCAGTCTAATAAGAGGGAACAGTTGGTGGTTGTGGCAAGCTTCGCATCTGTTACGGGTCTCGAGCTCTAAGAGCCGAGAATTGGGGGTGTGCCATGTTTCTCGACGTGGCATATAGGGTTGCCATTTTTCCTAGCCGCAAGAAATGTGAAAAGGAAAGTCGTTTGTAGGCAAATTATCAGGAGGGCGGAGATATTCCATTACGCATCTCTCGAGAGACATGAAGGCAGTCTAATAATAGGGAACAGTTGGTGGTTGTGGCAAGCTTCGCAACTGTTACGGGTCTCGAGCTCTAAGAGCCGAGAATTGGTGGCGTGCCATGTTTCTCGACGCCGCAAATAGGGTTGCCAATTTCCCTAGCCTCAAGAAATGTGAAATGGAAAGTCTTTTGTAGGAAAATTATCAGGAGGGCAGAGATATTCCATTACGCATCTCTCGAGAGACATCAAGGCAGTCTAATAAGAAGGAACAGTTGGTGGTTGTGGCAAGCTTCGCAACTGTTACGGGTCTCGAGCTCTAAGAGCCGAGAATTGGTGGCGTGCCATGTTTCTCGACGCCGCAAATAGGGTTGCCATTTTCCCTAGCCTCAAGAAATGTGAAGAGGAAAGTCTTTTGTAGGCAAATTATCAGGAGGGCAGAGATATTCCATTACGCATCTCTCGAGAGACATGAAGGCAGTCTAATAAGAGGGAACAGTTGGTGGTTGTGGCAAGCTTCGCATCTGTTACGGGTCTCGAGCTCTAAGAGCCGAGAATTGGTGGCGTGCCATGTTTCTCGACGCCGCAAATAGGGTTGCCATTTTCCCTAGCCTTAAGAAATGTGAAAAGGAAAGTCTTTTGTAGGCAAATTATCAGGAGGGCAGAGATATTCCATTACGCATCTCTCGAGAGACATGAAGGCAGTCTAATAAGAGGGAACAGTTGGTGGTTGTGGCAAGCTTCGCAACTGTTACGGGTCTCGAGCTCTAAGAACCGAGAATTGGTGGCGTGCCATGTTTCTCGACGCGGCATATAGGGTTGCCATTTTCCCTAGCCGCAAGAAATGTGAAAAGGAAAGTCTTTTGTAGGCAAATTATCAGGAGGGCAGAGATATTCTATTACGCATCTCTCGAGAGACATGAAGGCAGTCTAATAAGAGGGAACAGTTGGTGGTTGTGGCAAGCTTCGCAACTGTTACGGGTCTCGAGCTCTAAGAACCGAGAATTGGTGGCGTGCCATGTTTCTCGACGCGGCATATAGGGTTGCCATTTTCCCTAGCCGCAAGAAATGTGAAAAGGAAAGTCTTTTGTAGGCAAATTATCAGGAGGGCAGAGATATTCCATTACGCATCTCTCGAGAGACATGAAGGCAGTCTAATAAGAGGGAACAGTTGGTGGTTGTGGCAAGCTTCGCAACTGTTACGGGTCTCGAGCTCTAAGAGCCGAGAATTGGTGGCGTTCCATGTTTCTCGACGCCGCAAATAGGGTTGCCATTTTCCCTAGCCTCAAGAAATGTGAAGAGGAAAGTCTTTTGTAGGCAAATTATCAGGAGGGCAGAGATATTCCATTACGCATCTCTCGAGAGACATGAAGGCAGTCTAATAAGAGGGAACAGTTGGTGGTTGTGGCAAGCTTCGCAACTGTTACGGGTCTCGAGCTCTAAGAGCCGAGAATTGGTGGCGTTCCATGTTTCTCGACGCCGCAAATAGGGTTGCCATTTTCCCTAGCCTCAAGAAATGTGAAGAGGAAAGTCTTTTGTAGGCAAATTATCAGGAGGGCAGAGATATTCCATTACGCATCTCTCGAGAGACATGAAGGCAGTCTAATAAGAGGGAACAGTTGGTGGTTGTGGCAAGCTTCGCATCTGTTACGGGTCTCGAGCTCTAAGAGCCGAGAATTGGGGGTGTGCCATGTTTCTCGACGTGGCATATAGGGTTGCCATTTTTCCTAGCCGCAAGAAATGTGAAAAGGAAAGTCGTTTGTAGGCAAATTATCAGGAGGGCGGAGATATTCCATTACGCATCTCTCGAGAGACATGAAGGCAGTCTAATAATAGGGAACAGTTGGTGGTTGTGGCAAGCTTCGCAACTGTTACGGGTCTCGAGCTCTAAGAGCCGAGAATTGGTGGCGTGCCATGTTTCTCGACGCCGCAAATAGGGTTGCCAATTTCCCTAGCCTCAAGAAATGTGAAATGGAAAGTCTTTTGTAGGAAAATTATCAGGAGGGCAGAGATATTCCATTACGCATCTCTCGAGAGACATCAAGGCAGTCTAATAAGAAGGAACAGTTGGTGGTTGTGGCAAGCTTCGCAACTGTTACGGGTCTCGAGCTCTAAGAGCCGAGAATTGGTGGCGTGCCATGTTTCTCGACGCCGCAAATAGGGTTGCCATTTTCCCTAGCCTCAAGAAATGTGAAGAGGAAAGTCTTTTGTAGGCAAATTATCAGGAGGGCAGAGATATTCCATTACGCATCTCTCGAGAGACATGAAGGCAGTCTAATAAGAGGGAACAGTTGGTGGTTGTGGCAAGCTTCGCATCTGTTACGGGTCTCGAGCTCTAAGAGCCGAGAATTGGTGGCGTGCCATGTTTCTCGACGCCGCAAATAGGGTTGCCATTTTCCCTAGCCTTAAGAAATGTGAAAAGGAAAGTCTTTTGTAGGCAAATTATCAGGAGGGCAGAGATATTCCATTACGCATCTCTCGAGAGACATGAAGGCAGTCTAATAAGAGGGAACAGTTGGTGGTTGTGGCAAGCTTCGCAACTGTTACGGGTCTCGAGCTCTAAGAACCGAGAATTGGTGGCGTGCCATGTTTCTCGACGCGGCATATAGGGTTGCCATTTTCCCTAGCCGCAAGAAATGTGAAAAGGAAAGTCTTTTGTAGGCAAATTATCAGGAGGGCAGAGATATTCTATTACGCATCTCTCGAGAGACATGAAGGCAGTCTAATAAGAGGGAACAGTTGGTGGTTGTGGCAAGCTTCGCATCTGTTACGGGTCTCGAGCTCTAAGAGCCGAGAATTGGGGGTGTGCCATGTTTCCCGACGTGGCACATAGGGTTGCCATTTTCCCTAGCCGCCAGAAATGTGAAAAGGAAAGTCGTTTGTAGGCAAATTATCAGGAGGGCGGAGATATTCCATTACGCATCTCTCGTGAGACATGAAGGCAGTCTAATAATAGGGAACAGTTGGTGGTTGGGGCAAGCTTCGCAACTGTTACGGGTCTCGAGCTCTAAGAGCCGAGAATTGGTGGCGTGCGATGTTTCTCGACGCGACATATAGGGTTGCCATTTTCCCTAGCCGCAAGAAATGTGAAAAGGAAAGTCTTTTGTTTGCAAATTATCAGGAGGGCAGAGATATTCCATTACGCATCTCTCGAGAGACAAGAAGGCAGTCTAATAAGAGGGTACAGTTGGTGGTTGGGGCAAGATTCGCAACTGTTACGGGTCTCGAGCTCTAAGAGCCGAGAATTGGTGGCGTGCGATGTTTCTCGACGCGGCATATAGGGTTGCCATTTTCCCTAGCCGCAAGAAATGTGAAAAGGAAAGTCTTTTGTAGGCAAATTATCAGGAGGGCAGAGATATTCTATTACGCATCTCTCGAGAGACATGAAGGCAGTCTAATAAGAGGGAACAGTTGGTGGTTGTGGCAAGCTTCGCATCTGTTACGGGTCTCGAGCTCTAAGAGCCGAGAATTGGGGGTGTGCCATGTTTCTCGACGTGGCACATAGGGTTGCCATTTTCCCTAGCCTCAAGAAATGTGAAGAGGAAAGTCTTTTGTAGGCAAATTATCAGGATGGCAGAGATATTCCATTACGCATCTCTCGAGAGACATGAAGGCAGTCTAATAAGAGGGAACAGTTGGTGGTTGTGGCAAGCTTCGCAACTGTTACGGGTCTCGAGCTCTAAGAGCCGAGAATTGGTGGCGTGCGATGTTTCTCGACGCGGCATATAGGGTTGCCATTTTCCCTAGCCGCAAGAAATGTGAAAAGGAAAGTCTTTTGTAGGCAAATTATCAGGAGGGCAGAGATATTCTATTACGCATCTCTCGAGAGACATGAAGGCAGTCTAATAAGAGGGAACAGTTGGTGGTTGTGGCAAGCTTCGCAACTGTTACGGGTCTCGAGCTCTAAGAGCCGAGAATTGGCGGCGTGCCATGTTTCTCGACGCAGCATATAGGGTTGTCAATTTCCCTAGCCGCAAGAAATGTGAAAAGGAAAGTCCTTTGTAGGCAAACTATCAGGAGGGCGGAGATATTCCATTACGCATCTCTCGAGAGACATGAAGGCAGTCTAATAAGAGGGAACAGTTGGTGGTTGTGGCAAGCTTCGCAACTGTTACGGGTCTCGAGCGCTAAGAGCCGAGAATTCGTGGCGTGCCATGTTTCTCGACGCCGCAAATAGGGTTGCATTTTCCCTAGCCTCAAGAAATGTGAAATGGAAAGTCTTTTGTTGGAAAATTATCAGGAGGGCAGAGATATTCCATTACGCATCTCTCGAGAGACATCAAGGCAGTCTAATAAGAGGGAACAGTTGGTGGTTGTGGCAAGCTTCGCAACTGTTACGGGTCTCGAGTTCTAAGAGCCGAGAATTGGTGGCGTGCCATGTTTCTCGACGCCGCAAATAGGGTTGCCATTTTCCCTAGCCTCAAGAAATGTGAAAAGGAAAGTCTTTTGTAGGCAAATTATCAGGAGGGCAGAGATATTCCATTACGCATCTCTCGAGAGACATGAAGGCAGTCTAATAAGAGGGAACAGTTGGTGGTTGTGGCAAGCTTCGCAACTGTTACGGGTCTCCAGCTCTAAGAGCCGAGAATTGGGGGCGTGCCATGTTTCTCGACGCCGCAAATAGGGTTGCCATTTTCCCTAGCCTCAAGAAATGTGAAGAGGAAAGTCTTTTGTAGGCAAATTATCAGGAGGGCAGAGATATTCCATTACGCATCTCTCGAGAGACATGAAGGCAGTCTAATAAGAGGGAACAGTTGGTGGTTGTGGCAAGCTTCGCAACTGTTACGGGTCTCGAGCTCTAAGAGCCGAGAATTGGTGGCGTGCGATGTTTCTCGACGCGGCATATAGGGTTGCCATTTTCCCTAGCCGCAAGAAATGTGAAAAGGAAAGTCTTTTGTAGGCAAATTATCAGGAGGGCAGAGATATTCTATTACGCATCTCTCGAGAGACATGAAGGCAGTCTAATAAGAGGGAACAGTTGGTGGTTGTGGCAAGCTTCGCATCTGTTACGGGTCTCGAGCTCTAAGAGCCGAGAATTGGTGGCGTGCGATGTTTCTCGACGTGGCATATAGGGTTGCCATTTTCCCTAGCCGCAAGAAATGTGAAAAGGAAAGTCGTTTGTAGGCAAATTATCAGGAGGGCGGAGATATTCCATTACGCATCTCTCGAGAGACATGAAGGCAGTCTAATAAGAGGGAACAGTTGGTGGTTGTGGCAAGCTTCGCAACTGTTACGGGTCTCGAGCTCTAAGAGCCGAGAATTGGTGGCGTGCCATGTTTCTCGACGCCGCAAATAGGGTTGCCATTTTCCCTAGCCTCAAGAAATGTGAAAAGGAAAGTCTTTTGTAGGCAAATTATCAGGAGGGCGGAGATATTCCATTACGCTTCTCTCGAGAGACATCAAGGCAGTCTAATAAGAGGGAACAGTTGGTGGTTGTGGCAAGCTTCGCAACTGTTACGGGTCTCGAGCTCTAAGAGCCGAGAATTGGTGGCGTGCCATGTTTCTCGACGCCGCAAATAGGGTTGCCATTTTCCCTAGCCTCAAGAAATGTGAAGAGGAAAGTCTTTTGTAGGCAAATTATCAGGAGGGCAGAGATATTCCATTACGCATCTCTCGAGAGACATGAAGGCAGTCTAATAAGAGGGAACAGTTGGTGGTTGTGGCAAGCTTCGCATCTGTTACGGGTCTCGAGCTCTAAGAGCCGAGAATTGGTGGCGTGCCATGTTTCTCGACGCCGCAAATAGGGTTGCCATTTTCCCTAGCCTTAAGAAATGTGAAAAGGAAAGTCTTTTGTAGGCAAATTATCAGGAGGGCAGAGATATTCCATTACGCATCTCTCGAGAGACATGAAGGCAGTCTAATAAGAGGGAACAGTTGGTGGTTGTGGCAAGCTTCGCAACTGTTACGGGTCTCGAGCTCTAAGAACCGAGAATTGGTGGCGTGCCATGTTTCTCGACGCGGCATATAGGGTTGCCATTTTCCCTAGCCGCAAGAAATGTGAAAAGGAAAGTCTTTTGTAGGCAAATTATCAGGAGGGCAGAGATATTCTATTACGCATCTCTCGAGAGACATGAAGGCAGTCTAATAAGAGGGAACAGTTGGTGGTTGTGGCAAGCTTCGCAACTGTTACGGGTCTCGAGCTCTAAGAGCCGAGAATTGGTGGCGTGCCGTATTTCTCGACGCGGCAAATAGGGTTGCCATTTTCCCTAGCCGCCAGAAATGTGAAAAGGAAAGTCGTTTGTAGGCAAATTATCAGGAGGGCAGAGATATTCCATTACGCATCTCTCGAGAGACAAGAAGGCAGTCTAATAAGAGGGAACAGTTGGTGGTTGGGGCAAGCTTCGCAACTGTTACGGGTCTCGAGCTCTAAGAGCCGAGAATTGGTGGCGTGCGATGTTTCTCGACGCGGCATATAGGGTTGCCATTTTCCCTAGCCGCAAGAAATGTGAAAAGGAAAGTCTTTTGTAGGCAAATTATCAGGAGGGCAGAGATATTCTATTACGCATCTCTCGAGAGACATGAAGGCAGTCTAATAAGAGGGAACAGTTGGTGGTTGTGGCAAGCTTCGCATCTGTTACGGGTCTCGAGCTCTAAGAGCCGAGAATTGGGGGTGTGCCATGTTTCTCGACGTGGCACATAGGGTTGCCATTTTCCCTAGCCTCAAGAAATGTGAAGAGGAAAGTCTTTTGTAGGCAAATTATCAGGAGGGCGGAGATATTCCATTACGCATCTCTCGAGAGACATGAAGGCAGTCTAATAAGAGGGAACAGTTGGTGGTTGTGGCAAGCTTCGCAACTGTTACGGGTCTCGAGCTCTAAGAGCCGAGAATTGGTGGCGTGCCATGTTTCTCGACGCCGCAAATAGGGTTGCCATTTTCCCTAGCCTCAAGAAATGTGAAAAGGAAAGTCTTTTGTAGGCAAATTATCAGGAGGGCGGAGATATTCCATTACGCTTCTCTCGAGAGACATCAAGGCAGTCTAATAAGAGGGAACAGTTGGTGGTTGTGGCAAGCTTCGCAACTGTTACGGGTCTCGAGCTCTAAGAGCCGAGAATTGGTGGCGTGCCATGTTTCTCGACGCCGCAAATAGGGTTGCCATTTTCCCTAGCCTCAAGAAATGTGAAGAGGAAAGTCTTTTGTAGGCAAATTATCAGGAGGGCAGAGATATTCCATTACGCATCTCTCGAGAGACATGAAGGCAGTCTAATAAGAGGGAACAGTTGGTGGTTGTGGCAAGCTTCGCATCTGTTACGGGTCTCGAGCTCTAAGAGCCGAGAATTGGTGGCGTGCCATGTTTCTCGACGCCGCAAATAGGGTTGCCATTTTCCCTAGCCTTAAGAAATGTGAAAAGGAAAGTCTTTTGTAGGCAAATTATCAGGAGGGCAGAGATATTCTATTACGCATCTCTCGAGAGACATGAAGGCAGTCTAATAAGAGGGAACAGTTGGTGGTTGTGGCAAGCTTCGCATCTGTTACGGGTCTCGAGCTCTAAGAGCCGAGAATTGGTGGCGTGCCATGTTTCTCGACGCGGCATATAGGGTTGCCATTTTCCCTAGCCGCAAGAAATGTGAAAAGGAAAGTCTTTTGTAGGCAAATTATCAGGAGGGCAGAGATATTCTATTACGCATCTCTCGAGAGACATGAAGGCAGTCTAATAAGAGGGAACAGTTGGTGGTTGTGGCAAGCTTCGCATCTGTTACGGGTCTCGAGCTCTAAGAGCCGAGAATTGGGGGTGTGCCATGTTTCTCGACGTGGCACATAGGGTTGCCATTTTCCCTAGCCGCCAGAAATGTGAAAAGGAAAGTCGTTTGTAGGCAAATTATCAGGAGGGCGGAGATATTCCATTACGCATCTCTCGTGAGACATGAAGGCAGTCTAATAATAGGGAACAGTTGGTGGTTGGGGCAAGCTTCGCAACTGTTACGGGTCTCGAGCTCTAAGAGCCGAGAATTGGTGGCGTGCCATGTTTCTCGACGCCGCAAATAGGGTTGCCAATTTCCCTAGCCTCAAGAAATGTGAAATGGAAAGTCTTTTGTAGGAAAATTATCAGGAGGGCAGAGATATTCCATTACGCATCTCTCGAGAGACATCAAGGCAGTCTAATAAGAGGGAACAGTTGGTGGTTGTGGCAAGCTTCGCAACTGTTACGGGTCTCGAGCTCTAAGAGCCGAGAATTGGTGGCGTGCCATGTTTCTCGACGCCGCAAATAGGGTTGCCATTTTCCCTAGCCTCAAGAAATGTGAAAAGGAAAGTCTTTTGTAGGCAAATTATCAGGAGGGCAGAGATATTCCATTACGCATCTCTCGAGAGACATGAAGGCAGTCTAATAAGAGGGAACAGTTGGTGGTTGTGGCAAGCTTCGCAACTGTTACGGGTCTCGAGCTCTAAGAGCCGAGAATTGGTGGCGTGCGATGTTTCTCGACGCGGCATATAGGGTTGCCATTTTCCCTAGCCGCAAGAAATGTGAAAAGGAAAGTCGTTTGTAGGCAAATTATCAGGAGGGCGGAGATATTCCATTACGCATCTCTCGAGAGACATGAAGGCAGTCTAATAAGAGGGAACAGTTGGTGGTTGTGGCAAGCTTCGCAACTGTTACGGGTCTCGAGCTCTAAGAGCCGAGAATTGGTGGCGTGCCATGTTTCTCGACGCCGCAAATAGGGTTGCCATTTTCCCTAGCCGCAAGAAATGTGAAAAGGAAAGTCTTTTGTTTGCAAATTATCAGGAGGGCAGAGATATTCCATTACGCATCTCTCGAGAGACAAGAAGGCAGTCTAATAAGAGGGAACAGTTGGTGGTTGGGGCAAGCTTCGCAACTGTTACGGGTCTCGAGCTCTAAGAGCCGAGAATTGGTGGCGTGCGATGTTTCTCGACGCGGCATATAGGGTTGCCATTTTCCCTAGCCGCAAGAAATGTGAAAAGGAAACTCTTTTGTAGGCAAATTATCAGGAGGGCAGAGATATTCTATTACGCATCTCTCGAGAGACATGAAGGCAGTCTAATAAGAGGGAACAGTTGGTGGTTGTGGCAAGCTTCGCATCTGTTACGGGTCTCGAGCTCTAAGAGCCGAGAATTGGGGGTGTGCCATGTTTCTCGACGTGGCACATAGGGTTGCCATTTTCCCTAGCCGCCAGAAATGTGAAAAGGAAAGTCGTTTGTAGGCAAATTATCAGGAGGGCAGAGATATTCCATTACGCATCTCTCGTGAGACATGAAGGCAGTCTAATCATAGGGAACAGTTGGTGGTTGTGGCAAGCTTCGCAACTGTTACGGGTCTCGAGCTCTAAGAGCCGAGAATTGGGGGTGTGCCATGTTTCTCGACGTGGCATATAGGGTTGCCATTTTCCCTAGCCGCAAGAAATGTGAAAAGGAAAGTCGTTTGTAGGCAAATTATCAGGAGGGCGGAGATATTCCATTACGCATCTCTCGAGAGACATGAAGGCAGTCTAATAATAGGGAACAGTTGGTGGTTGTGGCAAGCTTCGCAACTGTTACGGGTCTCGAGCTCTAAGAGCCGAGAATTGGGGGTGTGCCATGTTTCTCGACGTGGCACATAGGGTTGCCATTTTCCCTAGCCGCCAGAAATGTGAAAAGGAAAGTCTTTTGTAGGCAAATTATCAGGAGGGCAGAGATATTCTATTACGCATCTCTCGAGAGACATGAAGGCAGTCTAATAAGAGGGAACAGTTGGTGGTTGTGGCAAGCTTCGCATCTGTTACGGGTCTCGAGCTCTAAGAGCCGAGAATTGGGGGTGTGCCATGTTTCTCGACGTGGCATATAGGGTTGCCATTTTCCCTAGCCGCAAGAAATGTGAAAAGGAAAGTCGTTTGTAGGCAAATTATCAGGAGGGCGGAGATATTCCATTACGCATCTCTCGAGAGACATGAAGGCAGTCTAATAATAGGGAACAGTTGGTGGTTGTGGCAAGCTTCGCAACTGTTACGGGTCTCGAGCTCTAAGAGCCGAGAATTGGTGGCGTGCCATGTTTCTCGACGCCGCAAATAGGGTTGCCAATTTCCCTAGCCTCAAGAAATGTGAAATGGAAAGTCTTTTGTAGGAAAATTATCAGGAGGGCAGAGATATTCCATTACGCATCTCTCGAGAGACATCAAGGCAGTCTAATAAGAGGGAACAGTTGGTGGTTGTGGCAAGCTTCGCAACTGTTACGGGTCTCGAGCTCTAAGAGCCGAGAATTGGTGGCGTGCCATGTTTCTCGACGCCGCAAATAGGGTTGCCATTTTCCCTAGCCTCAAGAAATGTGAAAAGGAAAGTCTTTTGTAGGCAAATTATCAGGAGGGCAGAGATATTCCATTACGCATCTCCCGAGAGACATGAAGGCAGTCTAATAAGAGGGAACAGTTGGTGGTTGTGGCAAGCTTCGCAACTGTTACGGGTCTCGAGCTCTAAGAGCCGAGAATTGGTGGCGTGCGATGTTTCTCGACGCGGCATATAGGGTTGCCATTTTCCCTAGCCGCAAGAAATGTGAAAAGGAAAGTCGTTTGTAGGCAAATTATCAGCAGGGCGGAGATATTCCATTACGCATCTCTCGAGAGACATGAAGGCAGTCTAATAAGAGGGAACAGTTGGTGGTTGTGGCAAGCTTCGCAACTGTTACGGGTCTCGAGCTCTAAGAGCCGAGAATTGGTGGCGTGCCATGTTTCTCGACGCCGCAAATAGGGTTGCCATTTTCCCTAGCCTCAAGAAATGTGAAAAGGAAAGTCTTTTGTAGGCAAATTATCAGGAGGGCGGAGATATTCCATTACGCTTCTCTCGAGAGACATCAAGGCAGTCTAATAAGAGGGAACAGTTGGTGGTTGTGGCAAGCTTCGCATCTGTTACGGGTCTCGAGCTCTAAGAGCCGAGAATTGGTGGCGTGCCATGTTTCTCGACGCCGCAAATAGGGTTGCCATTTTCCCTAGCCTTAAGAAATGTGAAAAGGAAAGTCTTTTGTAGGCAAATTATCAGGAGGGCAGAGATATTCCATTACGCATCTCTCGAGAGACATGAAGGCAGTCTAATAAGAGGGAACAGTTGGTGGTTGTGGCAAGCTTCGCAACTGTTACGGGTCTCGAGCTCTAAGAACCGAGAATTGGTGGCGTGCCATGTTTCTCGACGCGGCATATAGGGTTGCCATTTTCCCTAGCCGCAAGAAATGTGAAAAGTAAAGTCTTTTGTAGGCAAATTATCAGGAGGGCAGAGATATTCTATTACGCATCTCTCGAGAGACATGAAGGCAGTCTAATAAGAGGGAACAGTTGGTGGTTGTGGCAAGCTTCGCATCTGTTACGGGTCTCGAGCTCTAAGAGCCGAGAATTGGGGGTGTGCCATGTTTCTCGACGTGGCACATAGGGTTGCCATTTTCCCTAGCCGCCAGAAATGTGAAAAGGAAAGTCGTTTGTAGGCAAATTATCAGGAGGGCGGAGATATTCCATTACGCATCTCTCGTGAGACATGAAGGCAGTCTAATAATAGGGAACAGTTGGTGGTTGGGGCAAGCTTCGCAACTGTTACGGGTCTCGAGCTCTAAGAGCCGAGAATTGGTGGCGTGCGATGTTTCTCGACGCGGCATATAGGGTTGCCATTTTCCCTAGCCGCAAGAAATGTGAAAAGGAAAGTCTTTTGTTTGCAAATTATCAGGAGGGCAGAGATATTCCATTACGCATCTCTCGAGAGACAAGAAGGCAGTCTAATAAGAGGGAACAGTTGGTGGTTGGGGCAAGCTTCGCAACTGTTACGGGTCTCGAGCTCTAAGAGCCGAGAATTGGTGGCGTGCGATGTTTCTCGACGCGGCATATAGGGTTGCCATTTTCCCTAGCCGCAAGAAATGTGAAAAGGAAAGTCTTTTGTAGGCAAATTATCAGGAGGGCAGAGATATTCTATTACGCATCTCTCGAGAGACATGAAGGCAGTCTAATAAGAGGGAACAGTTGGTGGTTGTGGCAAGCTTCGCATCTGTTACGGGTCTCGAGCTCTAAGAGCCGAGAATTGGGGGTGTGCCATGTTTCTCGACGTGGCACATAGGGTTGCCATTTTCCCTAGCCGCCAGAAATGTGAAAAGGAAAGTCGTTTGTAGGCAAATTATCAGGAGGGCAGAGATATTCCATTACGCATCTCTCGTGAGACATGAAGGCAGTCTAATCATAGGGAACAGTTGGTGGTTGTGGCAAGCTTCGCAACTGTTACGGGTCTCGAGCTCTAAGAGCCGAGAATTGGTGGCGTGCCATGTTTCTCGACGCGGCAAATAGGGTTGCCATTTTCCCTAGCCGCAAGAAATGTGAAAAGGAATGCCCTTTGTAGGCAAATTATCAGGAGGGCGGAGGTATTCCATTACGCATCTCTCGAGAGACATGAAGGCAGTCTAATAAGAGGGAACAGTTGGTGGTTTTGGCAAGCTTTTCAACTGTTACGGGTCTCGAGCTCTAAGAGCCGAGAATTGGTGGCGTGCCGTGTTTCTTGACGCGGCAAATAGGGTTGCCATTTTCCCTAGCCGCAAGAAATGTGAAAAGGAAAGTCTTTCGTAGGCAAATTCTCGGGAGTGCAGAGATATTCCATTACGCATGTCTCGAGAGACATCAAGGCAGTCTAATATGAGGGAACAGTTGGTGGTTGTGGCAAGCTTCGCAACTGTTACGGGTCTCGAGCTCTAAGAGCCGAGAATTGGGGGCGTGCCATGTTTCTCGACGCAGCATATAGGGTTGTCAATTTCCCTAGCCGCAAGAAATGTGAAAAGGAAAGTCCTTTGTAGGCAAATTATCAGGAGGGCAGAGATATTCCCTTACGCATGTCTCCAGAGACATCAAGGCAGTCTAATAAGAGGGAACAGTTGGTGGTTGTGGCAAGCTTCGCAACTGTTACGGGTCTCGAGCTCTAAGAACCGAGAATTGGTGGCGTGCCATGTTTCTCGACGCCGCAAATAGGGTTGCCATTTTCCCTAGCCTCAAGAAATGTGAAAAGGAAAGTCTTTTGTATGCAAATTATCAGGAGGGCAGAGATATTCCATTACGCATCTCTCGAGAGACATGAAGGCAGTCTAATAAGAGGGAACAGTTGGTGGTTGTGGCAAGCTTCGCATCTGTTACGGGTCTCGAGCTCTAAGAGCCGAGAATTGGGGGTGTGCCATGTTTCTCGACGTGGCACATAGGGTTGCCATTTTCCCTAGCCGCCAGAAATGTGAAAAGGAAAGTCGTTTGTAGGCAAATTATCAGGAGGGCGGAGATATTCCATTACGCATCTCTCGTGAGACATGAAGGCAGTCTAATAATAGGGAACAGTTGGTGGTTGTGGCAAGCTTCGCAACTGTTACGGGTCTCGAGCTCTAAGAGCCGAGAATTGGTGGCGTGCCATGTTTCTAGACGCGGCAAATAGGGTTGCCATTTTCCCTAGCCGCAAGAAATGTGAAAAGGAATGTCCTTTGTAGGCAAATGATCAGGAGGGCGGAGGTATTCCATTACGCATCTCTCGAGAGACATGAAGGCAGTCTAATAAGAGGGAACAGTTGGTGGTTTTGGCAAGCTTCGCAACTGTTACGGGTCTCGAGCTCTAAGAGCCGAGAATTGGTGGCGTGCCGTGTTTCTCGACGCGGCAAATAGGTTTGCCATTTTCCCTAGCCGCAAGAAATGTGAAAAGGAAAGTCTTTCGTAGGCAAATTCTCGGGAGGGCAGAGATATTCCATTACGCATATCTCGAGAGACATGAAGGCAGTCTAATATGAGGGAACAGTTGGTGGTTGTGGCAAGCTTCGCAACTGTTACGGGTGTCGAGCTCTAAGAGCCGAGAATTGTGGGCGTGCCATGTTTCTCGACGTGGCAAATAGGGTTGCCATTTTCCTTAGCCGCAGGAAATGTGAAAAGGAAAGTCCTTTGTAGGCAAATTATCAGGAGGGCGGAGATATTCCATTACGCATCTCGAGAGAGACATCAAGGCAGTCTAATAAGAGGGAACAGTTGGTGGTTGTGGCAAGCTTCGCAACTGTTACGGGTCTCGAGCTCTAAGAGCCGAGAATTGGTGGCGTGCCATGTTTCTCGACGCGGCAAATAGGGTTGTCATTTTCCCTAGCCGCAAGAAATGTGAAAAGGAATGTCCTTTGTAGGCAAATTATCAGGAGGGCGGAGGTATTCCATTACGCATTTCTCGAGAGGCATGAAGGCAGTCTAATAAGAGGGAACAGTTGGTGGTTTTGGCAAGGTTCGCAACTGTTACGGGTCTCGAGCTCTAAGAGCCGAGAATTGGTGGCGTGCCGTGTTTCTCGACGCGGCAAATAGGGTTGCCATTTTCCCTAGCCGCAAGAAATGTGAAAAGGAAAGTCTTTTGTAGGCAAATTCTCGGGAGGGCAGAGATATTCCATTACGCATGTCTCGAGAGACATGAAGGCAGTCTAATATGAGGGACAGTTGGTGGTTGTGGCAAGGTTCGCAACTGTTACGGGTCTCGAGCTCTAAGAGCCGAGAATTGGTGGCGTGCGATGTTTCTCGACGCGGCATATAGGGTTGCCATTTTCCCTAGCCGCAAGAAATGTGAAAAGGAAAGTCGTTTGTAGGCAAATTATCAGGAGGGCGGAGATATTCCATTACGCATCTCTCGAGAGACATGAAGGCAATCTAATAATAGGGAACAGTTGGTGGTTGGGGCAAGCTTCGCAACTGTTACGGGTCTCGAGCTCTAAGAGCCGAGAATTGGTGGCGTGCCATGTTTCTCGACGCCGCAAATAGGGTTGCCATTTTCCCTAGCCTCAAGAAATGTGAAAAGGAAAGTCTTTTGTAGGCAAATTATCAGGAGGGCAGAGATATTCCATTACGCATCTCTCGAGAGACATGAAGGCAGTCTAATAAGAGGGAACAGTTGGTGGTTGTGGCAAGCTTCGCAACTGTTACGGGTCTCGAGCTCTAAGAACCGAGAATTGGTGGCGTGCCATGTTTCTCGACGCGGCATATAGGGTTGCCATTTTCCCTAGCCGCAAGAAATGTGAAAAGGAAAGTCTTTTGTAGGCAAATTATCAGGAGGGCAGAGATATTCTATTACGCATCTCTCGAGAGACATGAAGGCAGTCTAATAAGAGGGAACAGTTGGTGGTTGTGGCAAGCTTCGCATCTGTTACGGGTCTCGAGCTCTAAGATCCGAGAATTGGGGGTGTGCCATGTTTCTCGACGTGGCACATAGGTTTGCCATTTTCCCTAGCCGCCAGAAATGTGAAAAGGAAAGTCGTTTGTAGGCAAATTATCAGGAGGGCGGAGATATTCCATTACGCATCTCTCGTGAGACATGAAGGCAGTCTAATAATAGGGAACAGTTGGTGGTTGGGGCAAGCTTCGCAACTGTTACGGGTCTCGAGCTCTAAGAGCCGAGAATTGGTGGCGTGCGATGTTTCTCGACGCGGCAAATAGGGTTGCCATTTTCCCTAGCCGCAAGAAATGTGAAAAGGAAAGTCTTTTGTAGGCAAATTATCAGGAGGGCAGAGATATTCCATTACGCATCTCTCGAGAGACATGAAGGCAGTCTAATAAGAGGGAACAGTTGGTGGTTGTGGCAAGCTTCGCAACTGTTACGGGTCTCGAGCTCTAAGAGCCAAGAATTGGTGGCGTGCGATGTTTCTCGACGCGGCATATAGGGTTGCAATTTTCCCTAGCCGCAAGAAATGTGAAAAGGAAAGTCTTTTGTAGGCAAATTATCAGGAGGGCAGAGATATTCTATTACGCATCTCTCGAGAGACATGAAGGCAGTCTAATAAGAGGGAACAGTTGGTGGTTGTGGCAAGCTTCGCATCTGTTACGGGTCTCGAGCTCTAAGAGCCCAGAATTGGGGGTGTGCCATGTTTCTCGACGTGGCATATAGGGTTGCCATTTTCCCTAGCCGCAAAAAATGTGAAAAGGAAAGTCGTTTGTAGGCAAATTATCAGGAGGGCACAAATATTCCCTTACGCATGTCTCCAGAGACATGAAGGCAGTCTAATAATAGGGAACAGTTGGTGGTTGTGGCAAGCTTCGCAACTGTTACGGGTCTCGAGCTCTAAGAGCCGAGAATTTTTGGCGTGCCGTGTTTCTCGACGCGGCAAATAGGGTTGCCATTTTCCTTAGCCGCAAGAAATGTGAAAAGGAAAGTCCTTTGTAGGCAAATTATCAGGAGGGCAGAAATATTCCCTTACGCATGTCTCCAGAGACATCAAGGCAGTCTAATAAGAGGGAACAGTTGGTGGTTGTGGCAAGCTTCGCAACTGTTACGGGTCTCGAGCTCTAAGAGCCGAGAATTGGTGGCGTGCCATGTTTCTCGACGCCGCAAATAGGGTTGCCATTTTCCCTAGCCTCAAGAAATGTGAAGAGGAAAGTCTTTTGTAGGCAAATTATCAGGAGGGCAGAGATATTCCATTACGCATCTCTCGAGAGACATGAAGGCAGTCTAATAAGAGGGAACAGTTGGTGGTTGTGGCAAGCTTCGCATCTGTTACGGGTCTCGAGCTCTAAGAGCCCAGAATTAGGGGTGTGCCATGTTTCTCGACGTGGCATATAGGGTTGCCATTTTCCCTAGCCGCAAGAAATGTGAAAAGGAAAGTCTTTTGTAGGCAAATTATCAGGAGGGCGGAGATATTCCATTACGCATCTCTCGAGAGACATGAAGGCAGTCTAATAATAGGGAACAGTTGGTGGTTGTGGCAAGCTTCGCAACTGTTACGGGTCTCGAGCTCTAAGAGCCGAGAATTTTTGGCGTGCCGTGTTTCTCGACGCGGCAAATAGGGTTGCCATTTTCCCTAGCCGCAAGAAATGTGAAAAGGAAAGTCGTTTGTAGGCAAATTATCAGGAGGGCAGAGATATTCCATTACGCATCTCTCGAGAGACATCAAGGCAGTCTAATAAGAGGGAACAGTTGGTGGTTGTGGCAAGCTTCGCAACTGTTACGGGTCTCGAGCTCTAAGAGCCGAGAATTGGTGGCGTGCGATGTTTCTCGACGCGGCATATAGGGTTGCCATTTTCCCTAGCCGCAAGAAATGTGAAAAGGAAAGTCGTTTGTAGGCAAATTATCAGGAGGGCGGAGATATTCCATTACGCATCTCTCGAGAGACATGAAGGCAATCTAATAATAGGGAACAGTTGGTGGTTGTGGCAAGCTTCGCAACTGTTACGGGTCTCGAGCTCTAAGAGCCGAGAATTGGTGGCGTGCCATGTTTCTCGACGCCGCAAATAGGGTTGCCATTTTCCCTAGCCTCAAGAAATGTGAAAAGGAAAGTCTTTTGTAGGCAAATTATCAGGAGGGCAGAGATATTCCATTACGCATCTCTCGAGAGACATGAAGGCAGTCTAATAAGAGGGAACAGTTGGTGGTTGTGGCAAGCTTCGCAACTGTTACGGGTCTCGAGCTCTAAGAACCGAGAATTGGTGGCGTGCCATGTTTCTCGACGCGGCATATAGGGTTGCCATTTTCCCTAGCCGCAAGAAATGTGAAAAGGAAAGTCTTTTGTAGGCAAATTATCAGGAGGGCAGAGATATTCTATTACGCATCTCTCGAGAGACATGAAGGCAGTCTAATAAGAGGGAACAGTTGGTGGTTGTGGCAAGCTTCGCATCTGTTACGGGTCTCGAGCTCTAAGATCCGAGAATTGGGGGTGTGCCATGTTTCTCGACGTGGCACATAGGTTTGCCATTTTCCCTAGCCGCCAGAAATGTGAAAAGGAAAGTCGTTTGTAGGCAAATTATCAGGAGGGCGGAGATATTCCATTACGCATCTCTCGTGAGACATGAAGGCAGTCTAATAATAGGGAACAGTTGGTGGTTGGGGCAAGCTTCGCAACTGGTACGGGTCTCGAGCTCTAAGAGCCGAGAATTGGTGGCGTGCGATGTTTCTCGACGCGGCAAATAGGGTTGCCATTTTCCCTAGCCGCAAGAAATGTGAAAAGGAAAGTCTTTTGTAGGCAAATTATCAGGAGGGCAGAGATATTCCATTACGCATCTCTCGAGAGACATGAAGGCAGTCTAATAAGAGGGAACAGTTGGTGGTTGTGGCAAGCTTCGCAACTGTTACGGGTCTCGAGCTCTAAGAGCCAAGAATTGGTGGCGTGCGATGTTTCTCGACGCGGCATATAGGGTTGCAATTTTCCCTAGCCGCAAGAAATTTGAAAAGGAAAGTCTTTTGTAGGCAAATTATCAGGAGGGCAGAGATATTCTATTACGCATCTCTCGAGAGACATGAAGGCAGTCTAATAAGAGGGAACAGTTGGTGGTTGTGGCAAGCTTCGCATCTGTTACGGGTCTCGAGCTCTAAGAGCCCAGAATTGGGGGTGTGCCATGTTTCTCGACGTGGCATATAGGGTTGCCATTTTCCCTAGCCGCAAGAAATGTGAAAAGGAAAGTCGTTTGTAGGCAAATTATCAGGAGGGCACAAATATTCCCTTACGCATGTCTCCAGAGACATGAAGGCAGTCTAATAATAGGGAACAGTTGGTGGTTGTGGCAAGCTTCGCAACTGTTACGGGTCTCGAGCTCTAAGAGCCGAGAATTTTTGGCGTGCCGTGTTTCTCGACGCGGCAAATAGGGTTGCCATTTTCCTTAGCCGCAAGAAATGTGAAAAGGAAAGTCCTTTGTAGGCAAATTATCAGGAGGGCAGAAATATTCCCTTACGCATGTCTCCAGAGACATCAAGGCAGTCTAATAAGAGGGAACAGTTGGTGGTTGTGGCAAGCTTCGCAACTGTTACGGGTCTCGAGCTCTAAGAGCCGAGAATTGGTGGCGTGCCATGTTTCTCGACGCCGCAAATAGGGTTGCCATTTTCCCTAGCCACAAGAAATGTGAAGAGGAAAGTCTTTTGTAGGCAAATTATCAGGAGGGCAGAGATATTCCATTACGCATCTCTCGAGAGACATGAAGGCAGTCTAATAAGAGGGAACAGTTGGTGGTTGTGGCAAGCTTCGCATCTGTTACGGGTCTCGAGCTCTAAGAGCCCAGAATTGGGGGTGTGCCATGGTTCTCGATGTGGCATATAGGGTTGCCATTTTCCCTAGCCGCAAGAAATGTGAAAAGGAAAGTCGTTTGTAGGCAAATTATCAGGAGGGCAGAGATATTCCATTACGCATCTCTCGAGAGACATCAAGGCAGTCTAATAAGAGGGAACAGTTGGTGGTTGTGGCAAGCTTCGCAACTGTTACGGGTCTCGAGCTCTAAGAGCCGAGAATTGGTGGCGTGCGATGTTTCTCGACGCGGCATATAGGGTTGCCATTTTCCCTAGCCGCAAGAAATGTGAAAAGGAAAGTCTTTTGTAGGCAAATTATCAGGAGGGCAGAGATATTCTATTACGCATCTCTCGAGAGACATCAAGGCAGTCTAATAAGAGGGAACAGTTGGTGGTTGTGGCAAGCTTCGCAACTGTTACGGGTCTCGAGCTCTAAGAGCCGAGAATTGGGGGCGTGCCATGTTTCTCGACGTGGCAAATAGGGTTGCCATTTTCCTTAGCCGCAAGAAATGTGAAAAGGAAAGTCCTTTGTAGGCAAATTATCAGGAGGGCAGAAATATTCCCTTACGCATGTCTCCAGAGACATCAAGGCAGTCTAATAAGAGGGAACAGTTGGTGGTTGTGGCAAGCTTCGCAACTGTTACGGGTCTCGAGCTCTAAGAGCCGAGAATTGGCGGCGTGCCATGTTTCTCGACGCAGCATATAGGGTTGTCAATTTCCCTAGCCGCAAGAAATGTGAAAAGGAAAGTCGTTTGTAGGCAAATTATCAGGAGGGCGGAGATATTCCATTACGCATCTCTCGAGAGACATGAAGGCAGTCTAATAATAGGGAACAGTTGGTGGTTGTGGCAAGCTTCGCAACTGTTACGGGTCTCGAGCTCTAAGAGCCGAGAATTGGTGGCGTGCCATGTTTCTCGACGCCGCAAATAGGGTTGCCATTTTCCCTAGCCTCAAGAAATGTGAAAAGGAAAGTCTTTTGTAGGCAAATTATCAGGAGGGCAGAGATATTCCATTACGCATCTCTCGAGAGACATGAAGGCAGTCTAATAAGAGGGAACAGTTGGTGGTTGTGGCAAGCTTCGCAACTGTTACGGGTCTCGAGCTCTAAGAGCCGAAAATTGGGGGCGTGCCATGTTTCTCGACGTGGCAAATAGGGTTGCCATTTTCCTTAGCCGCAGGAAATGTGAAAAGGAAAGTCCTTTGTAGGCAAATTATCAGGAGGGCGGAGATATTCCATTACGCATCTCGAGAGAGACATCAAGGCAGTCTAATAAGAGGGAACAGTTGGTGGTTGTGGCAAGCTTCGCAACTGTTACGGGTCTCGAGCTCTAAGAGCCGAGAATTGGTGGCGTGCCATGTTTCTCGACGCGGCAAATAGGGTTGTCATTTTCCCTAGCCGCAAGAAATGTGAAAAGGAATGTCCTTTGCAGGCAAATTATCAGGAGGGCGGAGGTATTCCATTACGCATCTCTCGAGAGGCATGAAGGCAGTCTAATAAGAGGGAACAGTTGGTGGTTTTGGCAAGGTTCGCAACTGTTACGGGTCTCGAGCTCTAAGAGCCGAGAATTGGTGGCGTGCCGTGTTTCTCGACGCGGCAAATAGGGTTGCCATTTTCCTTAGCCGCAAGAAATGTGAAAAGGAAAGTCCTTTGTAGGCAAATTATCAGGAGGGCAGAAATATTCCCTTACGCATGTCTCCAGAGACATCAAGGCAGTCTAATAAGAGGGAACAGTTGGTGGTTGTGGCAAGCTTCGCAACTGTTACGGGTCTCGAGCTCTAAGAGCCGAGAATTGGCGGCGTGCCATGTTTCTCGACGCAGCATATAGGGTTGTCAATTTCCCTAGCCGCAAGAAATGTGAAAAGGAAAGTCGTTTGTAGGCAAATTATCAGGAGGGCGGAGATATTCCATTACGCATCTCTCGAGAGACATGAAGGCAGTCTAATAATAGGGAACAGTTGGTGGTTGTGGCAAGCTTCGCAACTGTTACGGGTCTCGAGCTCTAAGAGCCGAAAATTGGTGGCGTGCCATGTTTCTCGACGCCGCAAATAGGGTTGCCATTTTCCCTAGCCTCAAGAAATGTGAAAAGGAAAGTCTTTTGTAGGCAAATTATCAGGAGGGCAGAGATATTCCATTACGCATCTCTCGAGAGACATGAAGGCAGTCTAATAAGAGGGAACAGTTGGTGGTTGTGGCAAGCTTCGCAACTGTTACGGGTCTCGAGCTCTAAGAGCCGAGAATTTTTGGCGTGCCGTGTTTCTCGACGCGGCAAATAGGGTTGCCATTTTCCCTAGCCGCAAGAAATGTGAAAAGGAAAGTCCTTTGTAGGCAAATTATCAGGAGGGCAGAAATATTCCCTTACGCATGTCTCCAGAGACATCAACGCAGTCTAATAAGAGGGAACAGTTGGTGGTTGTGGCAAGCTTCGCAACTGTTACGGGTCTCGAGCTCTAAGAGCCGAAAATTTGGGGCGTGCCATGTTTCTCGACGCGGCAAATAGGGTTGCCATTTTCCCTAGCCGCAAGAAATGTGAAAAGGAAAGTCGTTTGTAGGCAAATTATCAGGAGGGCGGAGATATTCCATTACGCATCTCTCGAGAGACATGAAGGCAGTCTAATAATAGGGAACAGTTGGTGGTTGTGGCAAGCTTCGCAACTGTTACGGGTCTCGAGCTCTAAGAGCCGAGAATTGGTGGCGTGCCATGTTTCTCGACGCCGCAAATAGGGTTGCCATTTTCCCTAGCCTCAAGAAATGTGAAAAGGAAAGTCTTTTGTAGGCAAATTATCAGGAGGGCAGAGATATTCCATTACGCATCTCTCGAGAGACATGAAGGCAGTCTAATAAGAGGGAACAGTTGGTGGTTGTGGCAAGCTTCGCAACTGTTACGGGTCTCGAGCTCTAAGAGCCGAGAATTTTTGGCGTGCCGTGTTTCTCGACGCGGCAAATAGGGTTGCCATTTTCCCTAGCCGCAAGAAATGTGAAAAGGAAAGTCCTTTGTAGGCAAATTATCAGGAGGGCAGAAATATTCCCTTACGCATGTCTCCAGAGACATCAACGCAGTCTAATAAGAGGGAACAGTTGGTGGTTGTGGCAAGCTTCGCAACTGTTACGGGTCTCGAGCTCTAAGAGCCGAAAATTTGGGGCGTGCCATGTTTCTCGACGCGGCAAATAGGGTTGCCATTTTCCCTAGCCGCAAGAAATGTGAAAAGGAAAGTCGTTTGTAGGCAAATTATCAGGAGGGCAGAGATATTCCATTACGCATCTCTCGAGAGACATCAAGGCAGTCTAATAAGAGGGAACAGTTGGTGGTTGTGGCAAGCTTCGCAACTGTTACGGGTCTCGAGCTCTAAGAGCCGAGAATTGGTGGCGTGCGATGTTTCTCGACGCGGCATATAGGGTTGCCATTTTCCCTAGCCGCAAGAAATGTGAAAAGGAAAGTCTTTTGTAGGCAAATTATCAGGAGGGCAGAGATATTCTATTACGCATCTCTCGAGAGACATCAAGGCAGTCTAATAAGAGGGAACAGTTGGTGGTTGTGGCAAGCTTCGCAACTGTTACGGGTCTCGAGCTCTAAGAGCCGAGAATTGGGGGCGTGCCATGTTTCTCGACGTGGCAAATAGGGTTGCCATTTTCCTTAGCCGCAAGAAATGTGAAAAGGAAAGTCCTTTGTAGGCAAATTATCAGGAGGGCAGAAATATTCCCTTACGCATGTCTCCAGAGACATCAAGGCAGTCTAATAAGAGGGAACAGTTGGTGGTTGTGGCAAGCTTCGCAACTGTTACGGGTCTCGAGCTCTAAGAGCCGAGAATTGGCGGCGTGCCATGTTTCTCGACGCAGCATATAGGGTTGTCAATTTCCCTAGCCGCAAGAAATGTGAAAAGGAAAGTCGTTTGTAGGCAAATTATCAGGAGGGCGGAGATATTCCATTACGCATCTCTCGAGAGACATGAAGGCAGTCTAATAATAGGGAACAGTTGGTGGTTGTGGCAAGCTTCGCAACTGTTACGGGTCTCGAGCTCTAAGAGCCGAGAATTGGTGGCGTGCCATGTTTCTCGACGCCGCAAATAGGGTTGCCATTTTCCCTAGCCTCAAGAAATGTGAAAAGGAAAGTCTTTTGTAGGCAAATTATCAGGAGGGCAGAGATATTCCATTACGCATCTCTCGAGAGACATGAAGGCAGTCTAATAAGAGGGAACAGTTGGTGGTTGTGGCAAGCTTCGCAACTGTTACGGGTCTCGAGCTCTAAGAGCCGAAAATTGGGGGCGTGCCATGTTTCTCGATGTGGCAAATAGGGTTGCCATTTTCCTTAGCCGCAGGAAATGTGAAAAGGAAAGTCCTTTGTAGGCAAATTATCAGGAGGGCGGAGATATTCCATTACGCATCTCGAGAGAGACATCAAGGCAGTCTAATAAGAGGGAACAGTTGGTGGTTGTGGCAAGCTTCGCAACTGTTACGGGTCTCGAGCTCTAAGAGCCGAGAATTGGTGGCGTGCCATGTTTCTCGACGCGGCAAATAGGGTTGTCATTTTCCCTAGCCGCAAGAAATGTGAAAAGGAATGTCCTTTGTAGGCAAATTATCAGGAGGGCGGAGGTATTCCATTACGCATCTCTCGAGAGGCATGAAGGCAGTCTAATAAGAGGGAACAGTTGGTGGTTTTGGCAAGGTTCGCAACTGTTACGGGTCTCGAGCTCTAAGAGCCGAGAATTGGTGGCGTGCCGTGTTTCTCGACGCGGCAAATAGGGTTGCCATTTTCCTTAGCCGCAAGAAATGTGAAAAGGAAAGTCCTTTGTAGGCAAATTATCAGGAGGGCAGAAATATTCCCTTACGCATGTCTCCAGAGACATCAAGGCAGTCTAATAAGAGGGAACAGTTGGTGGTTGTGGCAAGCTTCGCAACTGTTACGGGTCTCGAGCTCTAAGAGCCGAGAATTGGCGGCGTGCCATGTTTCTCGACGCAGCATATAGGGTTGTCAATTTCCCTAGCCGCAAGAAATGTGAAAAGGAAAGTCGTTTGTAGGCAAATTATCAGGAGGGCGGAGATATTCCATTACGCATCTCTCGAGAGACATGAAGGCAGTCTAATAATAGGGAACAGTTGGTGGTTGTGGCAAGCTTCGCAACTGTTACGGGTCTCGAGCTCTAAGAGCCGAGAATTGGTGGCGTGCCATGTTTCTCGACGCCGCAAATAGGGTTGCCATTTTCCCTAGCCTCAAGAAATGTGAAAAGGAAAGTCTTTTGTAGGCAAATTATCAGGAGGGCAGAGATATTCCATTACGCATCTCTCGAGAGACATGAAGGCAGTCTAATAAGAGGGAACAGTTGGTGGTTGTGGCAAGCTTCGCAACTGTTACGGGTCTCGAGCTCTAAGAGCCGAGAATTTTTGGCGTGCCGTGTTTCTCGACGCGGCAAATAGGGTTGCCATTTTCCCTAGCCGCAAGAAATGTGAAAAGGAAAGTCCTTTGTAGGCAAATTATCAGGAGGGCTGAAATATTCCCTTACGCATGTCTCCAGAGACATCAACGCAGTCTAATAAGAGGGAACAGTTGGTGGTTGTGGCAAGCTTCGCAACTGTTACGGGTCTCGAGCTCTAAGAGCCGAAAATTGGGGGCGTGCCATGTTTCTCGACGTGGCAAATAGGGTTGCCATTTTCCTTAGCCGCAGGAAATGTGAAAAGGAAAGTCCTTTGTAGGCAAATTATCAGGAGGGCGGAGATATTCCATTACGCATCTCGAGAGAGACATCAAGGCAGTCTAATAAGAGGGAACAGTTGGTGGTTGTGGCAAGCTTCGCAACTGTTACGGGTCTCGAGCTCTAAGAGCCGAGAATTGGTGGCGTGCCATGTTTCTCGACGCGGCAAATAGGGTTGTCATTTTCCCTAGCCGCAAGAAATGTGAAAAGGAATGTCCTTTGTAGGCAAATTATCAGGAGGGCGGAGGTATTCCATTACGCATCTCTCGAGAGGCATGAAGGCAGTCTAATAAGAGGGAACAGTTGGTGGTTTTGGCAAGGTTCGCAACTGTTACGGGTCTCGAGCTCTAAGAGCCGAGAATTGGTGGCGTGCCGTGTTTCTCGACGCGGCAAATAGGGTTGCCATTTTCCCTAGCCGCAAGAAATGTGAAAAGGAAAGTCTTTTGTAGGCAAATTCTCGGGAGGGCAGAGATATTCCATTACGCATGTCTCGAGAGACATGAAGGCAGTCTAATATGAGGGAACAGTTGGTGGTTGTGGCAAGGTTCGCAACTGTTACGGGTCTCGAGCTCTAAGAGCCGAGAATTGGTGGCGTGCGATGTTTCTCGACGCGGCATATAGGGTTGCCATTTTCCCTAGCCGCAAGAAATGTGAAAAGGAAAGTCGTTTGTAGGCAAATTATCAGGAGGGCGGAGATATTCCATTACGCATCTCTCGAGAGACATGAAGGCAATCTAATAATAGGGAACAGTTGGTGGTTGTGGCAAGCTTCGCAACTGTTACGGGTCTCGAGCTCTAAGAGCCGAGAATTGGTGGCGTGCCATGTTTCTCGACGCCGCAAATAGGGTTGCCATTTTCCCTAGCCTCAAGAAATGTGAAAAGGAAAGTCTTTTGTAGGCAAATTATCAGGAGGGCAGAGATATTCCATTACGCATCTCTCGAGAGACATGAAGGCAGTCTAATAAGAGGGAACAGTTGGTGGTTGTGGCAAGCTTCGCAACTGTTACGGGTCTCGAGCTCTAAGAACCGAGAATTGGTGGCGTGCCATGTTTCTCGACGCGGCATATAGGGTTGCCATTTTCCCTAGCCGCAAGTAATGTGAAAAGGAAAGTCTTTTGTAGGCAAATTATCAGGAGGGCAGAGATATTCTATTACGCATCTCTCGAGAGACATGAAGGCAGTCTAATAAGAGGGAACAGTTGGTGGTTGTGGCAAGCTTCGCATCTGTTACGGGTCTCGAGCTCTAAGATCCGAGAATTGGGGGTGTGCCATGTTTCTCGACGTGGCACATAGGGTTGCCATTTTCCCTAGCCGCCAGAAATGTGAAAAGGAAAGTCGTTTGTAGGCAAATTATCAGGAGGGCGGAGATATTCCATTACGCATCTCTCGTGAGACATGAAGGCAGTCTAATAATAGGGAACAGTTGGTGGTTGGGGCAAGCTTCGCAACTGTTACGGGTCTCGAGCTCTAAGAGCCGAGAATTGGTGGCGTGCGATGTTTCTCGACGCGGCAAATAGGGTTGCCATTTTCCCTAGCCGCAAGAAATGTGAAAAGGAAAGTCTTTTGTAGGCAAATTATCAGGAGGGCAGAGATATTCCATTACGCATCTCTCGAGAGACATGAAGGCAGTCTAATAAGAGGGAACAGTTGGTGGTTGTGGCAAGCTTCGCAACTGTTACGGGTCTCGAGCTCTAAGAGCCAAGAATTGGTGGCGTGCGATGTTTCTCGACGCGGCATATAGGGTTGCAATTTTCCCTAGCCGCAAGAAATGTGAAAAGGAAAGTCTTTTGTAGGCAAATTATCAGGAGGGCAGAGATATTCTATTACGCATCTCTCGAGAGACATGAAGGCAGTCTAATAAGAGGGAACAGTTGGTGGTTGTGGCAAGCTTCGCAACTGTTACGGGTCTCGAGCTCTAAGAGCCGAGAATTTTTGGCGTGCCGTGTTTCTCGACGCGGCAAATAGGGTTGCCATTTTCCCTAGCCGCAAGAAATGTGAAAAGGAAAGTCTTTTGTAGGCAAATTATCAGGAGGGCAGAGATATTCTATTACGCATCTCTCGAGAGACATCAAGGCAGTCTAATAAGAGGGAACATTTGGTGGTTGTGGCAAGCTTCGCAACTGTTACGGGTCTCGAGCTCTAAGAGCCGAGAATTGGGGGCGTGCCATGTTTCTCGACGTGGCAAATAGGGTTGCCATTTTCCTTAGCCGCAAGAAATGTGAAAAGGAAAGTCCTTTGTAGGCAAATTATCAGGAGGGCAGAAATATTCCCTTACGCATGTCTCCAGAGACATCAAGGCAGTCTAATAAGAGGGAACAGTTGGTGGTTGTGGCAAGCTTCGCAACTGTTACGGGTCTCGAGCTCTAAGAGCCGAGAATTGGCGGCGTGCCATGTTTCTCGACGCAGCATATAGGGTTGTCAATTTCCCTAGCCGCAAGAAATGTGAAAAGGAAAGTCCTTTGTAGGCAAATTATCAGGAGGGCGGAGATATTCCATTACGCATCTCTCGAGAGACATCAAGGCAGTCTAATAAGAGGGAACAGTTGGTGGTTGTGGCAAGCTTCGCAACTGTTACGGGTCTCGAGCTCTAAGAGCCGAGAATTGGTGGCGTGCCATGTTTCTCGACGCCGCAAATAGGGTTGCCATTTTCCCTAGCCTCAAGAAATGTGAAGAGGAAAGTCTTTTGTAGGCAAATTATCAGGAGGGCAGAGATATTCCATTACGCATCTCTCGAGAGACATCAAGGCAGTCTAATAAGAGGGAACAGTTGGTGGTTGTGGCAAGCTTCGCAACTGTTACGGGTCTCGAGCTCTAAGAGCCGAGAATTGGTGGCGTGCGATGTTTCTCGACGCGGCATATAGGGTTGCCATTTTCCCTAGCCGCAAGAAATGTGAAAAGGAAAGTCTTTTGTAGGCAAATTATCAGGAGGGCAGAGATATTCTATTACGCATCTCTCGAGAGACATGAAGGCAGTCTAATAATAGGGAACAGTTGGTGGTTGTGGCAAGCTTCGCAACTGTTACGGGTCTCGAGCTCTAAGAGCCGAGAATTGGTGGCGTGCCATGTTTCTCGACGCCGCAAATAGGGTTGCCATTTTCCCTAGCCTCAAGAAATGTGAAAAGGAAAGTCTTTTGTAGGCAAATTATCAGGAGGGCAGAGATATTCCATTACGCATCTCTCGAGAGACATGAAGGCAGTCTAATAAGAGGGAACAGTTGGTGGTTGTGGCAAGCTTCGCAACTGTTACGGGTCTCGAGCTCTAAGAGCCGAGAATTGGTGGCGTGCCATGTTTCTCGACGCCGCAAATAGGGTTGCCATTTTCCCTAGCCTCAAGAAATGTGAAAAGGAAAGTCTTTTGTAGGCAAATTATCAGGAGGGCAGAGATATTCCATTACGCATCTCTCGAGAGACATGAAGGCAGTCTAATAAGAGGGAACAGTTGGTGGTTGTGGCAAGCTTCGCAACTGTTACGGGTCTCGAGCTCTAAGAGCCGAGAATTTTTGGCGTGCCGTGTTTCTCGACGCGGCAAATAGGGTTGCCATTTTCCCTAGCCGCAAGAAATGTGAAAAGGAAAGTCCTTTGTAGGCAAATTATCAGGAGGGCAGAAATATTCCCTTACGCATGTCTCCAGAGACATCAACGCAGTCTAATAAGAGGGAACAGTTGGTGGTTGTGGCAAGCTTCGCAACTGTTACGGGTCTCGAGCTCTAAGAGCCGAAAATTGGGGGCGTGCCATGTTTCTCGACGTGGCAAATAGGGTTGCCATTTTCCTTAGCCGCAAGAAATTTGAAAAGGAAAGTCCTTTGTAGGCAAATTATCAGGAGGGCAGAAATATTCCCTTACGCATGTCTCCAGAGACATCAAGGCAGTCTAATAAGAGGGAACAGTTGGTGGTTGTGGCAAGCTTCGCAACTGTTAAGGGTCTCGAGCTCTAAGAGCCGAGAATTGGCGGCGTGCCATGTTTCTCAACGCAGCATATAGGGTTGTCAATTTCCCTAGCCGCAAGAAATGTGAAAAGGAAAGTCCTTTGTAAGCAAATTATCAGGAGGGCGGAGATATTCCATTACGCATCTCTCGAGAGACATGAAGGCAGTCTAATAAGAGGGAACAGTTGGTGGTTGTGGCAAGCTTCGCAACTGTTACGGGTCTCGAGCTCTAAGAGCCGAGAATTGGTGGCGTTCCATGTTTCTCGACGCCGCAAATAGGGTTGCCATTTTCCCTAGCCTCAAGAAATGTGAAGAGGAAAGTCTTTTGTAGGCAAATTATCAGGAGGGCAGAGATATTCCATTACGCATCTCTCGAGAGACATGAAGGCAGTCTAATAAGAGGGAACAGTTGGTGGTTGTGGCAAGCTTCGCAACTGTTACGGGTCTCGAGCTCTAAGAGCCGAGAATTGGTGGCGTGCGATGTTTCTCGACGCGGCATATAGGGTTGCCATTTTCCCTAGCCGCAAGAAATGTGAAAAGGAAAGTCTTTTGTAGGCAAATTATCAGGAGGGCAGAGATATTCTATTACGCATCTCTCGAGAGACATGAAGGCAGTCTAATAAGAGGGAACAGTTGGTGGTTGTGGCAAGCTTCGCATCTGTTACGGGTCTCGAGCTCTAAGAGCCGAGAATTGGGGGTGTGCCATGTTTCTCGACGTGGCATATAGGGTTGCCATTTTCCCTAGCCGCAAGAAATGTGAAAAGGAAAGTCGTTTGTAGGCAAATTATCAGGAGGGCGGAGATATTCCATTACGCATCTCTCGAGAGACATGAAGGCAGTCTAATAATAGGGAACAGTTGGTGGTTGTGGCAAGCTTCGCAACTGTTACGGGTCTCGAGCTCTAAGAGCCGAGAATTGGTGGCGTGCCATGTTTCTCGACGCCGCAAATAGGGTTGTCATTTTCCCTAGCCTCAAGAAATGTGAAAAGGAAAGTCTTTTGTAGGCAAATTATCAGGGGGGCAGAGATATTCCATTACGCATCTCTCGAGAGACATGAAGGCAGTCTAATAAGAGGGAACAGTTGGTGGTTGTGGCAAGCTTCGCAACTGTTACGGGTCTCGAGCTCTAAGAGCCGAGAATTTTTGGCGTGCCGTGTTTCTCGACGCGGCAAATAGGGTTGCCATTTTCCCTAGCCGCAAGAAATGTGAAAAGGAAAGTCCTTTGTAGGCAAATTATCAGGAGGGCAGAAATATTCCCTTACGCATGTCTCCAGAGACATCAACGCAGTCTAATAAGAGGGAACAGTTGGTGGTTGTGGCAAGCTTCGCAACTGTTACGGGTCTCGAGCTCTAAGAGCCGAAAATTGGGGGCGTGCCATGTTTCTCGACGTGGCAAATAGGGTTGCCATTTTCCTTAGCCGCAAGAAATGTGAAAAGGAAAGTCCTTTGTAGGCAAATTATCAGGAGGGCAGAAATATTCCCTTACGCATGTCTCCAGAGACATCAAGGTAGTCTAATAAGAGGGAACAGTTGGTGGTTGTGGCAAGCTTCGGAACTGTTACGGGTCTCGAGCTCTAAGAGCCGAGAATTGGCGGCGTGCCATGTTTCTCAACGCAGCATATAGGGTTGTCAATTTCCCTAGCCGCAAGAAATGTGAAAAGGAAAGTCCTTTGTAGGCAAATTATCAGGAGGGCGGAGATATTCCATTACGCATCTCTCGAGAGACATGAAGGCAGTCTAATAAGAGGGAACAGTTGGTGGTTGTGGCAAGCTTCGCAACTGTTACGGGTCTCGAGCTCTAAGAGCCGAGAATTGGTGGCGTTCCATGTTTCTCGACGCCGCAAATAGGGTTGCCATTTTCCCTAGCCTCAAGAAATGTGAAGAGGAAAGTCTTTTGTAGGCAAATTATCAGGAGGGCAGAGATATTCCATTACGCATCTCTCGAGAGACATGAAGGCAGTCTAATAAGAGGGAACAGTTGGTGGTTGTGGCAAGCTTCGCAACTGTTACGGGTCTCGAGCTCTAAGAGCCGAGAATTGGTGGCGTGCGATGTTTCTCGACGCGGCATATAGGGTTGCCATTTTCCCTAGCCGCAAGAAATGTGAAAAGGAAAGTCTTTTGTAGGCAAATTATCAGGAGGGCAGAGATATTCTATTACGCATCTCTCGAGAGACATGAAGGCAGTCTAATAAGAGGGAACAGTTGGTGGTTGTGGCAAGCTTCGCAACTGTTACGGGTCTCGAGCTCTAAGAGCCGAGAATTGGCGGCGTGCCATGTTTCTCGACGCAGCATATAGGGTTGTCAATTTCCCTAGCCGCAAGAAATGTGAAAAGGAAAGTCCTTTGTAGGCAAATTATCAGGAGGGCGGAGATATTCCATTACGCATCTCTCGAGTGACATGAAGGCAGTCTAATAAGAGGGAACAGTTGGTGGTTGTGGCAAGCTTCGCAACTGTTACGGGTCTCGAGCTCTAAGAGCCGAGAATTGGTGGCGTGCGATGTTTCTCGACGCGGCGTATAGGGTTGCCATTTTCCCTAGCCGCAAGAAATGTGAAAAGGAAAGTCTTTTGTAGGCAAATTATCAGGAGGGCAGAGATATTCTATTACGCATCTCTCGAGAGACATGAAGGCAGTCTAATAAGAGGGAACAGTTGGTGGTTGTGGCAAGCTTCGCATCTGTTACGGGTCTCGAGCTCTAAGAGCCGAGAATTGGGGGTGTGCCATGTTTCTCGACGTGGCATATAGGGTTGCCATTTTCCCTAGCCGCAAGAAATGTGAAAAGGAAAGTCGTTTGTAGGCAAATTATCAGGAGGGCGGAGATATTCCATTACGCATCTCTCGAGAGACATGAAGGCAGTCTAATAATAGGGAACAGTTGGTGGTTGTGGCAAGCTTCGCAACTGTTACGGGTCACGAGCTCTAAGAGCCGAGAATTGGTGGCGTGCCATGTTTCTCGACGCCGCAAATAGGGTTGCCAATTTCCCTAGCCTCAAGAAATGTGAAATGGAAAGTCTTTTGTAGGAAAATTATCAGGAGGGCAGAGATATTCCATTACGCATCTCTCGAGAGACATCAAGGCAGTCTAATAAGAGGGAACAGTTGGTGGTTGTGGCAAGCTTCGCAACTGTTACGGGTCTCGAGCTCTAAGAGCCGAGAATTGGTGGCGTGCCATGTTTCTCGACGCCGCAAATAGGGTTGCCATTTTCCCTAGCCTCAAGAAATGTGAAAAGGAAAGTCTTTTGTAGGCAAATTATCAGGAGGGCAGAGATATTCCATTACGCATCTCTCGAGAGACATGAAGGCAGTCTAATAAGAGGGAACAGTTGGTGGTTGTGGCAAGCTTCGCAACTGTTACGGGTCTCGAGCTCTAAGAGCCGAGAATTGGTGGCGTGCGATGTTTCTCGACGCGGCATATAGGGTTGCCATTTTCCCTAGCCGCAAGAAATGTGAAAAGGAAAGTCGTTTGTAGGCAAATTATCAGGAGGGCGGAGATATTCCATTACGCATCTCTCGAGAGACATGAAGGCAGTCTAATAAGAGGGAACAGTTGGTGGTTGTGGCAAGCTTCGCAACTGTTACGGGTCTCGAGCTCTAAGAGCCGAGAATTGGTGGCGTGCGATGTTTCTCGACGCGGCATATAGGGTTGCCATTTTCCCTAGCCGCAAGAAATGTGAAAAGGAAAGTCTTTTGTAGGCAAATTATCAGGAGGGCAGAGATATTCTATTACGCATCTCTCGAGAGACATGAAGGCAGTCTAATAAGAGGGAACAGTTGGTGGTTGTGGCAAGCTTCGCAACTGTTACGGGTCTCGAGCTCTAAGAGCCGAGAATTGGTGGCGTGCGATGTTTCTCGACGCGGCATATAGGGTTGCCATTTTCCCTAGCCGCAAGAAATGTGAAAAGGAAAGTCGTTTGTAGGCAAATTATCAGGAGGGCGGAGATATTCCATTACGCATCTCTCGAGAGACATGAAGGCAGTCTAATAAGAGGGAACAGTTGGTGGTTGTGGCAAGCTTCGGAACTGTTACGGGTCTCGAGCTCTAAGAGCCGAGAATTGGCGGCGTGCCATGTTTCTCAACGCAGCATATAGGGTTGTCAATTTCCCTAGCCGCAAGAAATGTGAAAAGGAAAGTCCTTTGTAGGCAAATTATCAGGAGGGCGGAGATATTCCATTACGCATCTCTCGAGAGACATGAAGGCAGTCTAATAAGAGGGAACAGTTGGTGGTTGTGGCAAGCTTCGCAACTGTTACGGGTCTCGAGCTCTAAGAGCCGAGAATTGGTGGCGTTCCATGTTTCTCGACGCCGCAAATAGGGTTGCCATTTTCCCTAGCCTCAAGAAATGTGAAGAGGAAAGTCTTTTGTAGGCAAATTATCAGGAGGGCAGAGATATTCCATTACGCATCTCTCGAGAGACATGAAGGCAGTCTAATAAGAGGGAACAGTTGGTGGTTGTGGCAAGCTTCGCAACTGTTACGGGTCTCGAGCTCTAAGAGCCGAGAATTGGTGGCGTGCGATGTTTCTCGACGCGGCATATAGGGTTGCCATTTTCCCTAGCCGCAAGAAATGTGAAAAGGAAAGTCTTTTGTAGGCAAATTATCAGGAGGGCAGAGATATTCTATTACGCATCTCTCGAGAGACATGAAGGCAGTCTAATAAGAGGGAACAGTTGGTGGTTGTGGCAAGCTTCGCAACTGTTACGGGTCTCGAGCTCTAAGAGCCGAGAATTGGCGGCGTGCCATGTTTCTCGACGCAGCATATAGGGTTGTCAATTTCCCTAGCCGCAAGAAATGTGAAAAGGAAAGTCCTTTGTAGGCAAATTATCAGGAGGGCGGAGATATTCCATTACGCATCTCTCGAGAGACATGAAGGCAGTCTAATAAGAGGGAACAGTTGGTGGTTGTGGCAAGCTTCGCAACTGTTACGGGTCTCGAGCTCTAAGAGCCGAGAATTGGTGGCGTGCGATGTTTCTCGACGCGGCGTATAGGGTTGCCATTTTCCCTAGCCGCAAGAAATGTGAAAAGGAAAGTCTTTTGTAGGCAAATTATCAGGAGGGCAGAGATATTCTATTACGCATCTCTCGAGAGACATGAAGGCAGTCTAATAAGAGGGAACAGTTGGTGGTTGTGGCAAGCTTCGCATCTGTTACGGGTCTCGAGCTCTAAGAGCCGAGAATTGGGGGTGTGCCATGTTTCTCGACGTGGCATATAGGGTTGCCATTTTCCCTAGCCGCAAGAAATGTGAAAAGGAAAGTCGTTTGTAGGCAAATTATCAGGAGGGCGGAGATATTCCATTACGCATCTCTCGAGAGACATGAAGGCAGTCTAATAATAGGGAACAGTTGGTGGTTGTGGCAAGCTTCGCAACTGTTACGGGTCTCGAGCTCTAAGAGCCGAGAATTGGTGGCGTGCCATGTTTCTCGACGCCGCAAATAGGGTTGCCAATTTCCCTAGCCTCAAGAAATGTGAAATGGAAAGTCTTTTGTAGGAAAATTATCAGGAGGGCAGAGATATTCCATTACGCATCTCTCGAGAGACATCAAGGCAGTCTAATAAGAGGGAACAGTTGGTGGTTGTGGCAAGCTTCGCAACTGTTACGGGTCTCGAGCTCTAAGAGCCGAGAATTGGTGGCGTGCCATGTTTCTCGACGCCGCAAATAGGGTTGCCATTTTCCCTAGCCTCAAGAAATGTGAAAAGGAAAGTCTTTTGTAGGCAAATTATCAGGAGGGCAGAGATATTCCATTACGCATCTCTCGAGAGACATGAAGGCAGTCTAATAAGAGGGAACAGTTGGTGGTTGTGGCAAGCTTCGCAACTGTTACGGGTCTCGAGCTCTAAGAGCCGAGAATTGGTGGCGTGCGATGTTTCTCGACGCGGCATATAGGGTTGCCATTTTCCCTAGCCGCAAGAAATGTGAAAAGGAAAGTCGTTTGTAGGCAAATTATCAGGAGGGCGGAGATATTCCATTACGCATCTCTCGAGAGACATGAAGGCAGTCTAATAAGAGGGAACAGTTGGTGGTTGTGGCAAGCTTCGCAACTGTTACGGGTCTCGAGCTCTAAGAGCCGAGAATTGGTGGCGTGCGATGTTTCTCGACGCGGCATATAGGGTTGCCATTTTCCCTAGCCGCAAGAAATGTGAAAAGGAAAGTCTTTTGTAGGCAAATTATCAGGAGGGCAGAGATATTCTATTACGCATCTCTCGAGAGACATGAAGGCAGTCTAATAAGAGGGAACAGTTGGTGGTTGTGGCAAGCTTCGCAACTGTTACGGGTCTCGAGCTCTAAGAGCCGAGAATTGGTGGCGTGCGATGTTTCTCGACGCGGCATATAGGGTTGCCATTTTCCCTAGCCGCAAGAAATGTGAAAAGGAAAGTCGTTTGTAGGCAAATTATCAGGAGGGCGGAGATATTCCATTACGCATCTCTCGAGAGACATGAAGGCAATCTAATAATAGGGAACAGTTGGTGGTTGTGGCAAGCTTCGCAACTGTTACGGGTCTCGAGCTCTAAGAGCCGAGAATTGGTGGCGTGCCATGTTTCTCGACGCCGCAAATAGGGTTGCCATTTTCCCTAGCCTCAAGAAATGTGAAAAGGAAAGTCTTTTGTAGGCAAATTATCAGGAGGGCAGAGATATTCCATTACGCATCTCTCGAGAGACAAGAAGGCAGTCTAATAAGAGGGAACAGTTGGTGGTTGGGGCAAGCTTCGCAACTGTTACGGGTCTCGAGCTCTAAGAGCCGAGAATTGGTGGCGTGCGATGTTTCTCGACGCGGCATATAGGGTTGCCATTTTCCCTAGCCGCAAGAAATGTGAAAAGGAAAGTCTTTTGTAGGCAAATTATCAGGAGGGCGGAGATATTCCATTACGCATCTCTCGAGAGACATGAAGGCAGTCTAATAAGAGGGAACAGTTGGTGGTTGTGGCAAGCTTCGCAACTGTTACGGGTCTCGAGCTCTAAGAGCCGAGAATTGGTGGCGTGCCATGTTTCTCGACGCCGCAAATAGGGTTGCCATTTTCCCTAGCCGCAAGAAATGTGAAAAGGAAAGTCGTTTGTAGGCAAATTATCAGGAGGGCGGAGATATTCCATTACGCATCTCTCGAGAGACATGAAGGCAGTCTAATAAGAGGGAACAGTTGGTGGTTGTGGCAAGCTTCGCAACTGTTACGGGTCTCGAGCTCTAAGAGCCGAGAATTGGTGGCGTGCGATGTTTCTCGACGCGGCATATAGGGTTGCCATTTTCCCTAGCCGCAAGAAATGTGAAAAGGAAAGTCTTTTGTAGGCAAATTATCAGGAGGGCAGAGATATTCTATTACGCATCTCTCGAGAGACATGAAGGCAGTCTAATAAGAGGGAACAGTTGGTGGTTGTGGCAAGCTTCGCATCTGTTACGGGTCTCGAGCTCTAAGAGCCGAGAATTGGGGGTGTGCCATGTTTCTCGACGTGGCATATAGGGTTGCCATTTTCCCTAGCCGCAAGAAATGTGAAAAGGAAAGTCGTTTGTAGGCAAATTATCAGGAGGGCGGAGATATTCCATTACGCATCTCTCGAGAGACATGAAGGCAGTCTAATAATAGGGAACAGTTGGTGGTTGTGGCAAGCTTCGCAACTGTTACGGGTCTCGAGCTCTAAGAGCCGAGAATTGGTGGCGTGCCATGTTTCTCGACGCCGCAAATAGGGTTGTCATTTTCCCTAGCCTCAAGAAATGTGAAAAGGAAAGTCTTTTGTAGGCAAATTATCAGGAGGGCAGAGATATTCCATTACGCATCTCTCGAGAGACATGAAGGCAGTCTAATAAGAGGGAACAGTTGGTGGTTGTGGCAAGCTTCGCAACTGTTACGGGTCTCGAGCTCTAAGAGCCGAGAATTTTTGGCGTGCCGTGTTTCTCGACGCGGCAAATAGGGTTGCCATTTTCCCTAGCCGCAAGAAATGTGAAAAGGAAAGTCCTTTGTAGGCAAATTATCAGGAGGGCAGAAATATTCCCTTACGCATGTCTCCAGAGACATCAACGCAGTCTAATAAGAGGGAACAGTTGGTGGTTGTGGCAAGCTTCGCAACTGTTACGGGTCTCGAGCTCTAAGAGCCGAAAATTGGGGGCGTGCCATGTTTCTCGACGTGGCAAATAGGGTTGCCATTTTCCTTAGCCGCAAGAAATGTGAAAAGGAAAGTCCTTTGTAGGCAAATTATCAGGAGGGCAGAAATATTCCCTTACGCATGTCTCCAGAGACATCAAGGTAGTCTAATAAGAGGGAACAGTTGGTGGTTGTGGCAAGCTTCGGAACTGTTACGGGTCTCGAGCTCTAAGAGCCGAGAATTGGCGGCGTGCCATGTTTCTCAACGCAGCATATAGGGTTGTCAATTTCCCTAGCCGCAAGAAATGTGAAAAGGAAAGTCCTTTGTAGGCAAATTATCAGGAGGGCGGAGATATTCCATTACGCATCTCTCGAGAGACATGAAGGCAGTCTAATAAGAGGGAACAGTTGGTGGTTGTGGCAAGCTTCGCAACTGTTACGGGTCTCGAGCTCTAAGAGCCGAGAATTGGTGGCGTTCCATGTTTCTCGACGCCGCAAATAGGGTTGCCATTTTCCCTAGCCTCAAGAAATGTGAAGAGGAAAGTCTTTTGTAGGCAAATTATCAGGAGGGCAGAGATATTCCATTACGCATCTCTCGAGAGACATGAAGGCAGTCTAATAAGAGGGAACAGTTGGTGGTTGTGGCAAGCTTCGCAACTGTTACGGGTCTCGAGCTCTAAGAGCCGAGAATTGGTGGCGTGCGATGTTTCTCGACGCGGCTTATAGGGTTGCCATTTTCCCTAGCCGCAAGAAATGTGAAAAGGAAAGTCTTTTGTAGGCAAATTATCAGGAGGGCAGAGATATTCTATTACGCATCTCTCGAGAGACATGAAGGCAGTCTAATAAGAGGGAACAGTTGGTGGTTGTGGCAAGCTTCGCAACTGTTACGGGTCTCGAGCTCTAAGAGCCGAGAATTGGCGGCGTGCCATGTTTCTCGACGCAGCATATAGGGTTGTCAATTTCCCTAGCCGCAAGAAATGTGAAAAGGAAAGTCCTTTGTAGGCAAATTATCAGGAGGGCGGAGATATTCCATTACGCATCTCTCGAGAGACATGAAGGCAGTCTAATAAGAGGGAACAGTTGGTGGTTGTGGCAAGCTTCGCAACTGTTACGGGTCTCGAGCTCTAAGAGCCGAGAATTGGTGGCGTGCGATGTTTCTCGACGCGGCGTATAGGGTTGCCATTTTCCCTAGCCGCAAGAAATGTGAAAAGGAAAGTCTTTTGTAGGCAAATTATCAGGAGGGCAGAGATATTCTATTACGCATCTCTCGAGAGACATGAAGGCAGTCTAATAAGAGGGAACAGTTGGTGGTTGTGGCAAGCTTCGCATCTGTTACGGGTCTCGAGCTCTAAGAGCCGAGAATTGGGGGTGTGCCATGTTTCTCGACGTGGCATATAGGGTTGCCATTTTCCCTAGCCGCAAGAAATGTGAAAAGGAAAGTCGTTTGTAGGCAAATTATCAGGAGGGCGGAGATATTCCATTACGCATCTCTCGAGAGACATGAAGGCAGTCTAATAATAGGGAACAGTTGGTGGTTGTGGCAAGCTTCGCAACTGTTACGGGTCTCGAGCTCTAAGAGCCGAGAATTGGTGGCGTGCCATGTTTCTCGACGCCGCAAATAGGGTTGCCAATTTCCCTAGCCTCAAGAAATGTGAAATGGAAAGTCTTTTGTAGGAAAATTATCAGGAGGGCAGAGATATTCCATTACGCATCTCTCGAGAGACATCAAGGCAGTCTAATAAGAGGGAACAGTTGGTGGTTGTGGCAAGCTTCGCAACTGTTACGGGTCTCGAGCTCTAAGAGCCGAGAATTGGTGGCGTGCCATGTTTCTCGACGCCGCAAATAGGGTTGCCATTTTCCCTAGCCTCAAGAAATGTGAAAAGGAAAGTCTTTTGTAGGCAAATTATCAGGAGGGCAGAGATATTCCATTACGCATCTCTCGAGAGACATGAAGGCAGTCTAATAAGAGGGAACAGTTGGTGGTTGTGGCAAGCTTCGCAACTGTTACGGGTCTCGAGCTCTAAGAGCCGAGAATTGGTGGCGTGCGATGTTTCTCGACGCGGCATATAGGGTTGCCATTTTCCCTAGCCGCAAGAAATGTGAAAAGGAAAGTCGTTTGTAGGCAAATTATCAGGAGGGCGGAGATATTCCATTACGCATCTCTCGAGAGACATGAAGGCAGTCTAATAAGAGGGAACAGTTGGTGGTTGTGGCAAGCTTCGCAACTGTTACGGGTCTCGAGCTCTAAGAGCCGAGAATTGGTGGCGTGCGATGTTTCTCGACGCGGCATATAGGGTTGCCATTTTCCCTAGCCGCAAGAAATGTGAAAAGGAAAGTCTTTTGTAGGCAAATTATCAGGAGGGCAGAGATATTCTATTACGCATCTCTCGAGAGACATGAAGGCAGTCTAATAAGAGGGAACAGTTGGTGGTTGTGGCAAGCTTCGCAACTGTTACGGGTCTCGAGCTCTAAGAGCCGAGAATTGGTGGCGTGCGATGTTTCTCGACGCGGCATATAGGGTTGCCATTTTCCCTAGCCGCAAGAAATGTGAAAAGGAAAGTCGTTTGTAGGCAAATTATCAGGAGGGCGGAGATATTCCATTACGCATCTCTCGAGAGACATGAAGGCAGTCTAATAAGAGGGAACAGTTGGTGGTTGTGGCAAGCTTCGGAACTGTTACGGGTCTCGAGCTCTAAGAGCCGAGAATTGGCGGCGTGCCATGTTTCTCAACGCAGCATATAGGGTTGTCAATTTCCCTAGCCGCAAGAAATGTGAAAAGGAAAGTCCTTTGTAGGCAAATTATCAGGAGGGCGGAGATATTCCATTACGCATCTCTCGAGAGACATGAAGGCAGTCTAATAAGAGGGAACAGTTGGTGGTTGTGGCAAGCTTCGCAACTGTTACGGGTCTCGAGCTCTAAGAGCCGAGAATTGGTGGCGTTCCATGTTTCTCGACGCCGCAAATAGGGTTGCCATTTTCCCTAGCCTCAAGAAATGTGAAGAGGAAAGTCTTTTGTAGGCAAATTATCAGGAGGGCAGAGATATTCCATTACGCATCTCTCGAGAGACATGAAGGCAGTCTAATAAGAGGGAACAGTTGGTGGTTGTGGCAAGCTTCGCAACTGTTACGGGTCTCGAGCTCTAAGAGCCGAGAATTGGTGGCGTGCGATGTTTCTCGACGCGGCATATAGGGTTGCCATTTTCCCTAGCCGCAAGAAATGTGAAAAGGAAAGTCTTTTGTAGGCAAATTATCAGGAGGGCAGAGATATTCTATTACGCATCTCTCGAGAGACATGAAGGCAGTCTAATAAGAGGGAACAGTTGGTGGTTGTGGCAAGCTTCGCAACTGTTACGGGTCTCGAGCTCTAAGAGCCGAGAATTGGCGGCGTGCCATGTTTCTCGACGCAGCATATAGGGTTGTCAATTTCCCTAGCCGCAAGAAATGTGAAAAGGAAAGTCCTTTGTAGGCAAATTATCAGGAGGGCGGAGATATTCCATTACGCATCTCTCGAGAGACATGAAGGCAGTCTAATAAGAGGGAACAGTTGGTGGTTGTGGCAAGCTTCGCAACTGTTACGGGTCTCGAGCTCTAAGAGCCGAGAATTGGTGGCGTGCGATGTTTCTCGACGCGGCGTATAGGGTTGCCATTTTCCCTAGCCGCAAGAAATGTGAAAAGGAAAGTCTTTTGTAGGCAAATTATCAGGAGGGCAGAGATATTCTATTACGCATCTCTCGAGAGACATGAAGGCAGTCTAATAAGAGGGAACAGTTGGTGGTTGTGGCAAGCTTCGCATCTGTTACGGGTCTCGAGCTCTAAGAGCCGAGAATTGGGGGTGTGCCATGTTTCTCGACGTGGCATATAGGGTTGCCATTTTCCCTAGCCGCAAGAAATGTGAAAAGGAAAGTCGTTTGTAGGCAAATTATCAGGAGGGCGGAGATATTCCATTACGCATCTCTCGAGAGACATGAAGGCAGTCTAATAATAGGGAACAGTTGGTGGTTGTGGCAAGCTTCGCAACTGTTACGGGTCTCGAGCTCTAAGAGCCGAGAATTGGTGGCGTGCCATGTTTCTCGACGCCGCAAATAGGGTTGCCAATTTCCCTAGCCTCAAGAAATGTGAAATGGAAAGTCTTTTGTAGGAAAATTATCAGGAGGGCAGAGATATTCCATTACGCATCTCTCGAGAGACATCAAGGCAGTCTAATAAGAGGGAACAGTTGGTGGTTGTGGCAAGCTTCGCAACTGTTACGGGTCTCGAGCTCTAAGAGCCGAGAATTGGTGGCGTGCCATGTTTCTCGACGCCGCAAATAGGGTTGCCATTTTCCCTAGCCTCAAGAAATGTGAAAAGGAAAGTCTTTTGTAGGCAAATTATCAGGAGGGCAGAGATATTCCATTACGCATCTCTCGAGAGACATGAAGGCAGTCTAATAAGAGGGAACAGTTGGTGGTTGTGGCAAGCTTCGCAACTGTTACGGGTCTCGAGCTCTAAGAGCCGAGAATTGGTGGCGTGCGATGTTTCTCGACGCGGCATATAGGGTTGCCATTTTCCCTAGCCGCAAGAAATGTGAAAAGGAAAGTCGTTTGTAGGCAAATTATCAGGAGGGCGGAGATATTCCATTACGCATCTCTCGAGAGACATGAAGGCAGTCTAATAAGAGGGAACAGTTGGTGGTTGTGGCAAGCTTCGCAACTGTTACGGGTCTCGAGCTCTAAGAGCCGAGAATTGGTGGCGTGCGATGTTTCTCGACGCGGCATATAGGGTTGCCATTTTCCCTAGCCGCAAGAAATGTGAAAAGGAAAGTCTTTTGTAGGCAAATTATCAGGAGGGCAGAGATATTCTATTACGCATCTCTCGAGAGACATGAAGGCAGTCTAATAAGAGGGAACAGTTGGTGGTTGTGGCAAGCTTCGCAACTGTTACGGGTCTCGAGCTCTAAGAGCCGAGAATTGGTGGCGTGCGATGTTTCTCGACGCGGCATATAGGGTTGCCATTTTCCCTAGCCGCAAGAAATGTGAAAAGGAAAGTCGTTTGTAGGCAAATTATCAGGAGGGCGGAGATATTCCATTACGCATCTCTCGAGAGACATGAAGGCAATCTAATAATAGGGAACAGTTGGTGGTTGTGGCAAGCTTCGCAACTGTTACGGGTCTCGAGCTCTAAGAGCCGAGAATTGGTGGCGTGCCATGTTTCTCGACGCCGCAAATAGGGTTGCCATTTTCCCTAGCCTCAAGAAATGTGAAAAGGAAAGTCTTTTGTAGGCAAATTATCAGGAGGGCAGAGATATTCCATTACGCATCTCTCGAGAGACAAGAAGGCAGTCTAATAAGAGGGAACAGTTGGTGGTTGGGGCAAGCTTCGCAACTGTTACGGGTCTCGAGCTCTAAGAGCCGAGAATTGGTGGCGTGCCATGTTTCTCGACGCGGCATATAGGGTTGCCATTTTCCCTAGCCGCAAGAAATGTGAAAAGGAAAGTCTTTTGTAGGCAAATTATCAGGAGGGCGGAGATATTCCATTACGCATCTCTCGAGAGACATGAAGGCAGTCTAATAAGAGGGAACAGTTGGTGGTTGTGGCAAGCTTCGCAACTGTTACGGGTCTCGAGCTCTAAGAGCCGAGAATTGGTGGCGTGCCATGTTTCTCGACGCCGCAAATAGGGTTGCCATTTTCCCTAGCCGCAAGAAATGTGAAAAGGAAAGTCGTTTGTAGGCAAATTATCAGGAGGGCGGAGATATTCCATTACGCATCTCTCGAGAGACATGAAGGCAGTCTAATAAGAGGGAACAGTTGGTGGTTGAGGCAAGCTTCGCAACTGTTACGGGTCTCGAGCTCTAAGAGCCGAGAATTGGTGGCGTGCGATGTTTCTCGACGCGGCATATAGGGTTGCCATTTTCCCTAGCCGCAAGAAATGTGAAAAGGAAAGTCTTTTGTAGGCAAATTATCAGGAGGGCAGAGATATTCTATTACGCATCTCTCGAGAGACATGAAGGCAGTCTAATAAGAGGGAACAGTTGGTGGTTGTGGCAAGCTTCGCAACTGTTACGGGTCTCGAGCTCTAAGAGCCGAGAATTGGTGGCGTGCGATGTTTCTCGACGCGGCATATAGGGTTGCCATTTTCCCTAGCCGCAAGAAATGTGAAAAGGAAAGTCGTTTGTAGGCAAATTATCAGGAGGGCGGAGATATTCCATTACGCATCTCTCGAGAGACATGAAGGCAGTCTAATAATAGGGAACAGTTGGTGGTTGTGGCAAGCTTCGCAACTGTTACGGGTCTCGAGCTCTAAGAGCCGAGAATTGGTGGCGTGCCATGTTTCTCGACGCCGCAAATAGGGTTGCCAATTTCCCTAGCCTCAAGAAATGTGAAATGGAAAGTCTTTTGTAGGAAAATTATCAGGAGGGCAGAGATATTCCATTACGCATCTCTCGAGAGACATCAAGGCAGTCTAATAAGAGGGAACAGTTGGTGGTTGTGGCAAGCTTCGCAACTGTTACGGGTCTCGAGCTCTAAGAGCCGAGAATTGGTGGCGTGCCATGTTTCTCGACGCCGCAAATAGGGTTGCCATTTTCCCTAGCCTCAAGAAATGTGAAAAGGAAAGTCTTTTGTAGGCAAATTATCAGGAGGGCAGAGATATTCCATTACGCATCTCTCGAGAGACATGAAGGCAGTCTAATAAGAGGGAACAGTTGGTGGTTGTGGCAAGCTTCGCAACTGTTACGGGTCTCGAGCTCTAAGAGCCGAGAATTGGTGGCGTGCGATGTTTCTCGACGCGGCATATAGGGTTGCCATTTTCCCTAGCCGCAAGAAATGTGAAAAGGAAAGTCGTTTGTAGGCAAATTATCAGGAGGGCGGAGATATTCCATTACGCATCTCTCGAGAGACATGAAGGCAGTCTAATAAGAGGGAACAGTTGGTGGTTGTGGCAAGCTTCGCAACTGTTACGGGTCTCGAGCTCTAAGAGCCGAGAATTGGTGGCGTGCGATGTTTCTCGACGCGGCATATAGGGTTGCCATTTTCCCTAGCCGCAAGAAATGTGAAAAGGAAAGTCTTTTGTAGGCAAATTATCAGGAGGGCAGAGATATTCTATTACGCATCTCTCGAGAGACATGAAGGCAGTCTAATAAGAGGGAACAGTTGGTGGTTGTGGCAAGCTTCGCAACTGTTACGGGTCTCGAGCTCTAAGAGCCGAGAATTGGTGGCGTGCGATGTTTCTCGACGCGGCATATAGGGTTGCCATTTTCCCTAGCCGCAAGAAATGTGAAAAGGAAAGTCGTTTGTAGGCAAATTATCAGGAGGGCGGAGATATTCCATTACGCATCTCTCGAGAGACATGAAGGCAGTCTAATAAGAGGGAACAGTTGGTGGTTGTGGCAAGCTTCGGAACTGTTACGGGTCTCGAGCTCTAAGAGCCGAGAATTGGCGGCGTGCCATGTTTCTCAACGCAGCATATAGGGTTGTCAATTTCCCTAGCCGCAAGAAATGTGAAAAGGAAAGTCCTTTGTAGTGGTGGGTTGGTAAGATACAGAGTTAGAGATGGGAAGAGTTCAGGGTACACGGGTTCAAGTCCACCCACCTCCAAATAATTACACTTTTGCCGCTGTGGTGGTCGAGTGGTTATAGTGCCGGACTCGTGATGCGAGGATCCGGGTTCGAACCCCACAGTGGTGGTCGGCTGAAGTTGGTTTTCTGTGGTTCCCAACTTCAAGGCGCAAATGCGAGCCGATCTCCCCGTTAAAAAGTCTCGCCACAGAGAGCAACAGTCCTACAACGATAAATCATTCAACCATAACACTTCACTCATAGTTAGTAAAACTGGGGGCAGATGACAGCACTACACATAACAAGCATTACACAGAAACAAACTTTACGTCAGGTTGCACTACACGTACACGCACATTCCCGCATGTACCGATTCGTTGGGGGGTTCCGCGGGGGGGGGGGTGCATGTGTGGTGTAGCAGTAGTAGGTAGGGGCTCGGGGATCCATGATGTTCTTAGGCAGCCACCTCGTTGGGCAATTTGCCTGTTGTGGCGTTGTATTTGTATTTGTATTTGTATTTGTAGGCAAATTATCAGGAGGGCGGAGATATTCCATTACGCATCTCTCGAGAGACATGAAGGCAGTCTAATAAGAGGGAACAGTTGGTGGTTGTGGCAAGCTTCGCAACTGTTACGGGTCTCGAGCTCTAAGAGCCGAGAATTGGTGGCGTTCCATGTTTCTCGACGCCGCAAATAGGGTTGCCATTTTCCCTAGCCTCAAGAAATGTGAAGAGGAAAGTCTTTTGTAGGCAAATTATCAGGAGGGCAGAGATATTCCATTACGCATCTCTCGAGAGACATGAAGGCAGTCTAATAAGAGGGAACAGTTGGTGGTTGTGGCAAGCTTCGCAACTGTTACGGGTCTCGAGCTCTAAGAGCCGAGAATTGGTGGCGTGCGATGTTTCTCGACGCGGCATATAGGGTTGCCATTTTCCCTAGCCGCAAGAAATGTGAAAAGGAAAGTCTTTTGTAGGCAAATTATCAGGAGGGCAGAGATATTCTATTACGCATCTCTCGAGAGACATGAAGGCAGTCTAATAAGAGGGAACAGTTGGTGGTTGTGGCAAGCTTCGCAACTGTTACGGGTCTCGAGCTCTAAGAGCCGAGAATTGGCGGCGTGCCATGTTTCTCGACGCAGCATATAGGGTTGTCAATTTCCCTAGCCGCAAGAAATGTGAAAAGGAAAGTCCTTTGTAGGCAAATTATCAGGAGGGCGGAGATATTCCATTACGCATCTCTCGAGAGACATGAAGGCAGTCTAATAAGAGGGAACAGTTGGTGGTTGTGGCAAGCTTCGCAACTGTTACGGTTCTCGAGCTCTAAGAGCCGAGAATTGGTGGCGTGCGATGTTTCTCGACGCGGCTTATAGGGTTGCCATTTTCCCTAGCCGCAAGAAATGTGAAAAGGAAAGTCTTTTGTAGGCAAATTATCAGGAGGGCAGAGATATTCTATTACGCATCTCTCGAGAGACATGAAGGCAGTCTAATAAGAGGGAACAGTTGGTGGTTGTGGCAAGCTTCGCATCTGTTACGGGTCTCGAGCTCTAAGAGCCGAGAATTGGGGGTGTGCCATGTTTCTCGACGTGGCATATAGGGTTGCCATTTTCCCTAGCCGCAAGAAATGTGAAAAGGAAAGTCGTTTGTAGGCAAATTATCAGGAGGGCGGAGATATTCCATTACGCATCTCTCGAGAGACATGAAGGCAGTCTAATAATAGGGAACAGTTGGTGGTTGTGGCAAGCTTCGCAACTGTTACGGGTCTCGAGCTCTAAGAGCCGAGAATTGGTGGCGTGCCATGTTTCTCGACGCCGCAAATAGGGTTGCCAATTTCCCTAGCCTCAAGAAATGTGAAATGGAAAGTCTTTTGTAGGAAAATTATCAGGAGGGCAGAGATATTCCATTACGCATCTCTCGAGAGACATCAAGGCAGTCTAATAAGAGGGAACAGTTGGTGGTTGTGGCAAGCTTCGCAACTGTTACGGGTCTCGAGCTCTAAGAGCCGAGAATTGGTGGCGTGCCATGTTTCTCGACGCCGCAAATAGGGTTGCCATTTTCCCTAGCCTCAAGAAATGTGAAAAGGAAAGTCTTTTGTAGGCAAATTATCAGGAGGGCAGAGATATTCCATTACGCATCTCTCGAGAGACATGAAGGCAGTCTAATAAGAGGGAACAGTTGGTGGTTGTGGCAAGCTTCGCAACTGTTACGGGTCTCGAGCTCTAAGAGCCGAGAATTGGTGGCGTGCCATGTTTCTCGACGCCGCAAATAGGGTTGCCATTTTCCCTAGCCGCAAGAAATGTGAAAAGGAAAGTCGTTTGTAGGCAAATTATCAGGAGGGCGGAGATATTCCATTACGCATCTCTCGAGAGACATGAAGGCAGTCTAATAAGAGGGAACAGTTGGTGGTTGAGGCAAGCTTCGCAACTGTTACGGGTCTCGAGCTCTAAGAGCCGAGAATTGGTGGCGTGCGATGTTTCTCGACGCGGCATATAGGGTTGCCATTTTCCCTAGCCGCAAGAAATGTGAAAAGGAAAGTCGTTTGTAGGCAAATTATCAGGAGGGCGGAGATATTCCATTACGCATCTCTCGAGAGACATGAAGGCAGTCTAATAAGAGGGAACAGTTGGTGGTTGTGGCAAGCTTCGCAACTGTTACGGGTCTCGAGCTCTAAGAGCCGAGAATTGGTGGCGTGCGATGTTTCTCGACGCGGCATATAGGGTTGCCATTTTCCCTAGCCGCAAGAAATGTGAAAAGGAAAGTCTTTTGTAGGCAAATTATCAGGAGGGCAGAGATATTCTATTACGCATCTCTCGAGAGACATGAAGGCAGTCTAATAAGAGGGAACAGTTGGTGGTTGTGGCAAGCTTCGCAACTGTTACGGGTCTCGAGCTCTAAGAGCCGAGAATTGGTGGCGTGCGATGTTTCTCGACGCGGCATATAGGGTTGCCATTTTCCCTAGCCGCAAGAAATGTGAAAAGGAAAGTCGTTTGTAGGCAAATTATCAGGAGGGCGGAGATATTCCATTACGCATCTCTCGAGAGACATGAAGGCAATCTAATAATAGGGAACAGTTGGTGGTTGTGGCAAGCTTCGCAACTGTTACGGGTCTCGAGCTCTAAGAGCCGAGAATTGGTGGCGTGCCATGTTTCTCGACGCCGCAAATAGGGTTGCCATTTTCCCTAGCCTCAAGAAATGTGAAAAGGAAAGTCTTTTGTAGGCAAATTATCAGGAGGGCAGAGATATTCCATTACGCATCTCTCGAGAGACAAGAAGGCAGTCTAATAAGAGGGAACAGTTGGTGGTTGGGGCAAGCTTCGCAACTGTTACGGGTCTCGAGCTCTAAGAGCCGAGAATTGGTGGCGTGCGATGTTTCTCGACGCGGCATATAGGGTTGCCATTTTCCCTAGCCGCAAGAAATGTGAAAAGGAAAGTCTTTTGTAGGCAAATTATCAGGAGGGCGGAGATATTCCATTACGCATCTCTCGAGAGACATGAAGGCAGTCTAATAAGAGGGAACAGTTGGTGGTTGTGGCAAGCTTCGCAACTGTTACGGGTCTCGAGCTCTAAGAGCCGAGAATTGGTGGCGTGCCATGTTTCTCGACGCCGCAAATAGGGTTGCCATTTTCCCTAGCCGCAAGAAATGTGAAAAGGAAAGTCGTTTGTAGGCAAATTATCAGGAGGGCGGAGATATTCCATTACGCATCTCTCGAGAGACATGAAGGCAGTCTAATAAGAGGGAACAGTTGGTGGTTGAGGCAAGCTTCGCAACTGTTACGGGTCTCGAGCTCTAAGAGCCGAGAATTGGTGGCGTGCGATGTTTCTCGACGCGGCATATAGGGTTGCCATTTTCCCTAGCCGCAAGAAATGTGAAAAGGAAAGTCTTTTGTAGGCAAATTATCAGGAGGGCAGAGATATTCTATTACGCATCTCTCGAGAGACATGAAGGCAGTCTAATAAGAGGGAACAGTTGGTGGTTGTGGCAAGCTTCGCAACTGTTACGGGTCTCGAGCTCTAAGAGCCGAGAATTGGTGGCGTGCGATGTTTCTCGACGCGGCATATAGGGTTGCCATTTTCCCTAGCCGCAAGAAATGTGAAAAGGAAAGTCGTTTGTAGGCAAATTATCAGGAGGGCGGAGATATTCCATTACGCATCTCTCGAGAGACATGAAGGCAATCTAATAATAGGGAACAGTTGGTGGTTGTGGCAAGCTTCGCAACTGTTACGGGTCTCGAGCTCTAAGAGCCGAGAATTGGTGGCGTGCCATGTTTCTCGACGCCGCAAATAGGGTTGCCATTTTCCCTAGCCTCAAGAAATGTGAAAAGGAAAGTCTTTTGTAGGCAAATTATCAGGAGGGCAGAGATATTCCATTACGCATCTCTCGAGAGACATGAAGGCAGTCTAATAAGAGGGAACAGTTGGTGGTTGTGGCAAGCTTCGCAACTGTTACGGGTCTCGAGCTCTAAGAGCCGAGAATTGGTGGCGTGCGATGTTTCTCGACGCGGCATATAGGGTTGCCATTTTCCCTAGCCGCAAGAAATGTGAAAAGGAAAGTCTTTTGTAGGCAAATTATCAGGAGGGCAGAGATATTCTATTACGCATCTCTCGAGAGACATGAAGGCAGTCTAATAAGAGGGAACAGTTGGTGGTTGTGGCAAGCTTCGCAACTGTTACGGGTCTCGAGCTCTAAGAGCCGAGAATTGGCGGCGTGCCATGTTTCTCGACGCAGCATATAGGGTTGTCAATTTCCCTAGCCGCAAGAAATGTGAAAAGGAAAGTCCTTTGTAGGCAAATTATCAGGAGGGCGGAGATATTCCATTACGCATCTCTCGAGAGACATGAAGGCAGTCTAATAAGAGGGAACAGTTGGTGGTTGTGGCAAGCTTCGCAACTGTTACGGGTCTCGAGCTCTAAGAGCCGAGAATTGGTGGCGTGCGATGTTTCTCGACGCGGCGTATAGGGTTGCCATTTTCCCTAGCCGCAAGAAATGTGAAAAGGAAAGTCTTTTGTAGGCAAATTATCAGGAGGGCAGAGATATTCTATTACGCATCTCTCGAGAGACATGAAGGCAGTCTAATAAGAGGGAACAGTTGGTGGTTGTGGCAAGCTTCGCATCTGTTACGGGTCTCGAGCTCTAAGAGCCGAGAATTGGGGGTGTGCCATGTTTCTCGACGTGGCATATAGGGTTGCCATTTTCCCTAGCCGCAAGAAATGTGAAAAGGAAAGTCGTTTGTAGGCAAATTATCAGGAGGGCGGAGATATTCCATTACGCATCTCTCGAGAGACATGAAGGCAGTCTAATAATAGGGAACAGTTGGTGGTTGTGGCAAGCTTCGCAACTGTTACGGGTCTCGAGCTCTAAGAGCCGAGAATTGGTGGCGTGCCATGTTTCTCGACGCCGCAAATAGGGTTGCCAATTTCCCTAGCCTCAAGAAATGTGAAATGGAAAGTCTTTTGTAGGAAAATTATCAGGAGGGCAGAGATATTCCATTACGCATCTCTCGAGAGACATCAAGGCAGTCTAATAAGAGGGAACAGTTGGTGGTTGTGGCAAGCTTCGCAACTGTTACGGGTCTCGAGCTCTAAGAGCCGAGAATTGGTGGCGTGCCATGTTTCTCGACGCCGCAAATAGGGTTGCCATTTTCCCTAGCCTCAAGAAATGTGAAAAGGAAAGTCTTTTGTAGGCAAATTATCAGGAGGGCAGAGATATTCCATTACGCATCTCTCGAGAGACATGAAGGCAGTCTAATAAGAGGGAACAGTTGGTGGTTGTGGCAAGCTTCGCAACTGTTACGGGTCTCGAGCTCTAAGAGCCGAGAATTGGTGGCGTGCGATGTTTCTCGACGCGGCATATAGGGTTGCCATTTTCCCTAGCCGCAAGAAATGTGAAAAGGAAAGTCGTTTGTAGGCAAATTATCAGGAGGGCGGAGATATTCCATTACGCATCTCTCGAGAGACATGAAGGCAGTCTAATAAGAGGGAACAGTTGGTGGTTGTGGCAAGCTTCGCAACTGTTACGGGTCTCGAGCTCTAAGAGCCGAGAATTGGTGGCGTGCGATGTTTCTCGACGCGGCATATAGGGTTGCCATTTTCCCTAGCCGCAAGAAATGTGAAAAGGAAAGTCTTTTGTAGGCAAATTATCAGGAGGGCAGAGATATTCTATTACGCATCTCTCGAGAGACATGAAGGCAGTCTAATAAGAGGGAACAGTTGGTGGTTGTGGCAAGCCGAGAATTGGTGGCGTGCGATGTTTCTCGACGCGGCATATAGGGTTGCCATTTTCCCTAGCCGCAAGAAATGTGAAAAGGAAAGTCGTTTGTAGGCAAATTATCAGGAGGGCGGAGATATTCCATTACGCATCTCTCGAGAGACATGAAGGCAATCTAATAATAGGGAACAGTTGGTGGTTGTGGCAAGCTTCGCAACTGTTACGGGTCTCGAGCTCTAAGAGCCGAGAATTGGTGGCGTGCCATGTTTCTCGACGCCGCAAATAGGGTTGCCATTTTCCCTAGCCTCAAGAAATGTGAAAAGGAAAGTCTTTTGTAGGCAAATTATCAGGAGGGCAGAGATATTCCATTACGCATCTCTCGAGAGACAAGAAGGCAGTCTAATAAGAGGGAACAGTTGGTGGTTGGGGCAAGCTTCGCAACTGTTACGGGTCTCGAGCTCTAAGAGCCGAGAATTGGTGGCGTGCGATGTTTCTCGACGCGGCATATAGGGTTGCCATTTTCCCTAGCCGCAAGAAATGTGAAAAGGAAAGTCTTTTGTAGGCAAATTATCAGGAGGGCGGAGATATTCCATTACGCATCTCTCGAGAGACATGAAGGCAGTCTAATAAGAGGGAACAGTTGGTGGTTGTGGCAAGCTTCGCAACTGTTACGGGTCTCGAGCTCTAAGAGCCGAGAATTGGTGGCGTGCCATGTTTCTCGACGCCGCAAATAGGGTTGCCATTTTCCCTAGCCGCAAGAAATGTGAAAAGGAAAGTCGTTTGTAGGCAAATTATCAGGAGGGCGGAGATATTCCATTACGCATCTCTCGAGAGACATGAAGGCAGTCTAATAAGAGGGAACAGTTGGTGGTTGAGGCAAGCTTCGCAACTGTTACGGGTCTCGAGCTCTAAGAGCCGAGAATTGGTGGCGTGCGATGTTTCTCGACGCGGCATATAGGGTTGCCATTTTCCCTAGCCGCAAGAAATGTGAAAAGGAAAGTCTTTTGTAGGCAAATTATCAGGAGGGCAGAGATATTCTATTACGCATCTCTCGAGAGACATGAAGGCAGTCTAATAAGAGGGAACAGTTGGTGGTTGTGGCAAGCTTCGCAACTGTTACGGGTCTCGAGCTCTAAGAGCCGAGAATTGGTGGCGTGCGATGTTTCTCGACGCGGCATATAGGGTTGCCATTTTCCCTAGCCGCAAGAAATGTGAAAAGGAAAGTCGTTTGTAGGCAAATTATCAGGAGGGCGGAGATATTCCATTACGCATCTCTCGAGAGACATGAAGGCAATCTAATAATAGGGAACAGTTGGTGGTTGTGGCAAGCTTCGCAACTGTTACGGGTCTCTAGCTCTAAGAGCCGAGAATTGGTGGCGTGCCATGTTTCTCGACGCCGCAAATAGGGTTGCCATTTTCCCTAGCCTCAAGAAATGTGAAAAGGAAAGTCTTTTGTAGGCAAATTATCAGGAGGGCAGAGATATTCCATTACGCATCTCTCGAGAGACATGAAGGCAGTCTAATAAGAGGGAACAGTTGGTGGTTGTGGCAAGCTTCGCAACTGTTACGGGTCTCGAGCTCTAAGAGCCGAGAATTGGTGGCGTGCGATGTTTCTCGACGCGGCATATAGGGTTGCCATTTTCCCTAGCCGCAAGAAATGTGAAAAGGAAAGTCTTTTGTAGGCAAATTATCAGGAGGGCAGAGATATTCTATTACGCATCTCTCGAGAGACATGAAGGCAGTCTAATAAGAGGGAACAGTTGGTGGTTGTGGCAAGCTTCGCATCTGTTACGGGTTTCGAGCTCTAAGAGCCGAGAATTGGGGGTGTGCCATGTTTCTCGACGTGGCATATAGGGTTGCCATTTTCCCTAGCCGCAAGAAATGTGAAAAGGAAAGTCGTTTGTAGGCAAATTATCAGGAGGGCGGAGATATTCCATTACGCATCTCTCGAGAGACATGAAGGCAGTCTAATAAGAGGGAACAGTTGGTGGTTGTGGCAAGCTTCGCAACTGTTACGGGTCTCGAGCTCTAAGAACCGAGAATTGGTGGCGTGCCATGTTTCTCGACGCGGCATATAGGGTTGCCATTTTCCCTAGCCGCAAGAAATGTGAAAAGGAAAGTCTTTTGTAGGCAAATTATCAGGAGGGCAGAGATATTCTATTACGCATCTCTCGAGAGACATGAAGGCAGTCTAATAAGAGGGAACAGTTGGTGGTTGTGGCAAGCTTCGCATCTGTTACGGGTCTCGAGCTCTAAGATCCGAGAATTGGGGGTGTGCCATGTTTCTCGACGTGGCACATAGGGTTGCCATTTTCCCTAGCCGCCAGAAATGTGAAAAGGAAAGTCGTTTGTAGGCAAATTATCAGGAGGGCGGAGATATTCCATTACGCATCTCTCGTGAGACATGAAGGCAGTCTAATAATAGGGAACAGTTGGTGGTTGGGGCAAGCTTCGCAACTGTTACGGGTCTCGAGCTCTAAGAGCCGAGAATTGGTGGCGTGCGATGTTTCTCGACGCGGCATATAGGGTTGCCATTTTCCCTAGCCGCAAGAAATGTGAAAAGGAAAGTCTTTTGTTTGCAAATTATCAGGAGGGCAGAGATATTCCATTACGCATCTCTCGAGAGACAAGAAGGCAGTCTAATAAGAGGGAACAGTTGGTGGTTGTGGCAAGCTTCGCAACTGTTACGGGTCTCGAGCTCTAAGAGCGGAGAATTGGTGGCGTGCGATGTTTCTCGACGCGGCATATAGGGTTGCCATTTTCCCTAGCCGCAAGAAATGTGAAAAGGAAAGTCGTTTGTAGGCAAATTATTAGGAGGGCGGAGATATTCCATTACGCATCTCTCGAGAGACATGAAGGCAGTCTAATAAGAGGGAACAGTTGGTGGTTGTGGCAAGCTTCGCAACTGTTACGGGTCTCGAGCTCTAAGAGCCGAGAATTGGTGGCGTGCGATGTTTCTCGACGCGGCATATAGGGTTGCCATTTTCCCTAGCCGCAAGAAATGTGAAAAGGAAAGTCTTTTGTAGGCAAATTATCAGGAGGGCAGAGATATTCTATTACGCATCTCTCGAGAGACATGAAGGCAGTCTAATAAGAGGGAACAGTTGGTGGTTGTGGCAAGCTTCGCAACTGTTACGGGTCTCGAGCTCTAAGAGCCGAGAATTGGTGGCGTGCGATGTTTCTCGACGCGGCATATAGGGTTGCCATTTTCCCTAGCCGCAAGAAATGTGAAAAGGAAAGTCGTTTGTAGGCAAATTATCAGGAGGGCGGAGATATTCCATTACGCATCTCTCGAGAGACATGAAGGCAATCTAATAATAGGGAACAGTTGGTGGTTGTGGCAAGCTTCGCAACTGTTACGGGTCTCGAGCTCTAAGAGCCGAGAATTGGTGGCGTGCCATGTTTCTCGACGCCGCAAATAGGGTTGCCATTTTCCCTAGCCTCAAGAAATGTGAAAAGGAAAGTCTTTTGTAGGCAAATTATCAGGAGGGCAGAGATATTCCATTACGCATCTCTCGAGAGACAAGAAGGCAGTCTAATAAGAGGGAACAGTTGGTGGTTGGGGCAAGCTTCGCAACTGTTACGGGTCTCGAGCTCTAAGAGCCGAGAATTGGTGGCGTGCGATGTTTCTCGACGCGGCATATAGGGTTGCCATTTTCCCTAGCCGCAAGAAATGTGAAAAGGAAAGTCTTTTGTAGGCAAATTATCAGGAGGGCGGAGATATTCCATTACGCATCTCTCGAGAGACATGAAGGCAGTCTAATAAGAGGGAACAGTTGGTGGTTGTGGCAAGCTTCGCAACTGTTACGGGTCTCGAGCTCTAAGAGCCGAGAATTGGTGGCGTGCCATGTTTCTCGACGCCGCAAATAGGGTTGCCATTTTCCCTAGCCGCAAGAAATGTGAAAAGGAAAGTCGTTTGTAGGCAAATTATCAGGAGGGCGGAGATATTCCATTACGCATCTCTCGAGAGACATGAAGGCAGTCTAATAAGAGGGAACAGTTGGTGGTTGAGGCAAGCTTCGCAACTGTTACGGGTCTCGAGCTCTAAGAGCCGAGAATTGGTGGCGTGCGATGTTTCTCGACGCGGCATATAGGGTTGCCATTTTCCCTAGCCGCAAGAAATGTGAAAAGGAAAGTCTTTTGTAGGCAAATTATCAGGAGGGCAGAGATATTCTATTACGCATCTCTCGAGAGACATGAAGGCAGTCTAATAAGAGGGAACAGTTGGTGGTTGTGGCAAGCTTCGCAACTGTTACGGGTCTCGAGCTCTAAGAGCCGAGAATTGGTGGCGTGCGATGTTTCTCGACGCGGCATATAGGGTTGCCATTTTCCCTAGCCGCAAGAAATGTGAAAAGGAAAGTCGTTTGTAGGCAAATTATCAGGAGGGCGGAGATATTCCATTACGCATCTCTCGAGAGACATGAAGGCAATCTAATAATAGGGAACAGTTGGTGGTTGTGGCAAGCTTCGCAACTGTTACGGGTCTCGAGCTCTAAGAGCCGAGAATTGGTGGCGTGCCATGTTTCTCGACGCCGCAAATAGGGTTGCCATTTTCCCTAGCCTCAAGAAATGTGAAAAGGAAAGTCTTTTGTAGGCAAATTATCAGGAGGGCAGAGATATTCCATTACGCATCTCTCGAGAGACATGAAGGCAGTCTAATAAGAGGGAACAGTTGGTGGTTGTGGCAAGCTTCGCAACTGTTACGGGTCTCGAGCTCTAAGAGCCGAGAATTGGTGGCGTGCGATGTTTCTCGACGCGGCATATAGGGTTGCCATTTTCCCTAGCCGCAAGAAATGTGAAAAGGAAAGTCTTTTGTAGGCAAATTATCAGGAGGGCAGAGATATTCTATTACGCATCTCTCGAGAGACATGAAGGCAGTCTAATAAGAGGGAACAGTTGGTGGTTGTGGCAAGCTTCGCATCTGTTACGGGTCTCGAGCTCTAAGAGCCGAGAATTGGGGGTGTGCCATGTTTCTCGACGTGGCATATAGGGTTGCCATTTTCCCTAGCCGCAAGAAATGTGAAAAGGAAAGTCGTTTGTAGGCAAATTATCAGGAGGGCGGAGATATTCCATTACGCATCTCTCGAGAGACATGAAGGCAGTCTAATAATAGGGAACAGTTGGTGGTTGTGGCAAGCTTCGCAACTGTTACGGGTCTCGAGCTCTAAGAGCCGAGAATTGGTGGCGTGCCATGTTTCTCGACGCCGCAAATAGGGTTGCCATTTTCCCTAGCCGCAAGAAATGTGAAAAGGAAAGTCTTTTGTAGGCAAATTATCAGGAGGGCAGAGATATTCCATTACGCATCTCTCGAGAGACATGAAGGCAGTCTAATAAGAGGGAACAGTTGGTGGTTGTGGCAAGCTTCGCAACTGTTACGGGTCTCGAGCTCTAAGAGCCGAGAATTGGTGGCGTGCGATGTTTCTCGACGCGGCATATAGGGTTGCCATTTTCCCTAGCCGCAAGAAATGTGAAAAGGAAAGTCGTTTGTAGGCAAATTATCAGGAGGGCGGAGATATTCCATTACGCATCTCTCGAGAGACATGAAGGCAATCTAATAATAGGGAACAGTTGGTGGTTGTGGCAAGCTTCGCAACTGTTACGGGTCTCGAGCTCTAAGAGCCGAGAATTGGTGGCGTGCCATGTTTCTCGACGCCGCAAATAGGGTTGCCATTTTCCCTAGCCTCAAGAAATGTGAAAAGGAAAGTCTTTTGTAGGCAAATTATCAGGAGGGCAGAGATATTCCATTACGCATCTCTCGAGAGACATGAAGGCAGTCTAATAAGAGGGAACAGTTGGTGGTTGTGGCAAGCTTCGCAACTGTTACGGGTCTCGAGCTCTAAGAACCGAGAATTGGTGGCGTGCCATGTTTCTCGACGCGGCATATAGGGTTGCCATTTTCCCTAGCCGCAAGAAATGTGAAAAGGAAAGTCTTTTGTAGGCAAATTATCAGGAGGGCAGAGATATTCTATTACGCATCTCTCGAGAGACATGAAGGCAGTCTAATAAGAGGGAACAGTTGGTGGTTGTGGCAAGCTTCGCATCTGTTACGGGTCTCGAGCTCTAAGATCCGAGAATTGGGGGTGTGCCATGTTTCTCGACGTGGCACATAGGGTTGCCATTTTCCCTAGCCGCCAGAAATGTGAAAAGGAAAGTCGTTTGTAGGCAAATTATCAGGAGGGCGGAGATATTCCATTACGCATCTCTCGTGAGACATGAAGGCAGTCTAATAATAGGGAACAGTTGGTGGTTGGGGCAAGCTTCGCAACTGTTACGGGTCTCGAGCTCTAAGAGCCGAGAATTGGTGGCGTGCGATGTTTCTCGACGCGGCATATAGGGTTGCCATTTTCCCTAGCCGCAAGAAATGTGAAAAGGAAAGTCTTTTGTTTGCAAATTATCAGGAGGGCAGAGATATTCCATTACGCATCTCTCGAGAGACAAGAAGGCAGTCTAATAAGAGGGAACAGTTGGTGGTTGGGGCAAGCTTCGCAACTGTTACGGGTCTCGAGCTCTAAGAGCCGAGAATTGGTGGCGTGCGATGTTTCTCGACGCGGCATATAGGGTTGCCATTTTCCCTAGCCGCAAGAAATGTGAAAAGGAAAGTCTTTTGTAGGCAAATTATCAGGAGGGCAGAGATATTCTATTACGCATCTCTCGAGAGACATGAATTCAGTCTAATAAGAGGGAACAGTTGGTGGTTGTGGCAAGCTTCGCATCTGTTACGGGTCTCGAGCTCTAAGAGCCGAGAATTGGGGGTGTGCCATGTTTCTCGACGTGGCACATAGGGTTGCCATTTTCCCTAGCCGCCAGAAATGTGAAAAGGAAAGTCGTTTGTAGGCAAATTATCAGGAGGGCAGAGATATTCCATTACGCATCTCTCGTGAGACATGAAGGCAGTCTAATAATAGGGAACAGTTGGTGGTTGTGGCAAGCTTCGCAACTGTTACGGGTCTCGAGCTCTAAGAGCCGAGAATTGGTGGCGTGCCATGTTTCTCGACGCGGCAAATAGGGTTGCCATTTTCCCTAGCCGCAAGAAATGTGAAAAGGAATGCCCTTTGTAGGCAAATTATCAGGAGGGCGGAGGTATTCCATTACGCATCTCTCGAGAGACATGAAGGCAGTCTAATAAGAGGGAACAGTTGGTGGTTTTGGCAAGCTTTTCAACTGTTACGGGTCTCGAGCTCTAAGAGCCGAGAATTGGTGGCGTGCCGTGTTTCTTGACGCGGCAAATAGGGTTGCCATTTTCCTTAGCCGCAAGAAATGTGAAAAGGAAAGTCTTTCGTAGGCAAATTCTCGGGAGTGCAGAGATATTCCATTACGCATGTCTCGAGAGACATGAAGGCAGTCTAATATGAGGGAACAGTTGGTGGTTGTGGCAAGCTTCGCAACTGTTACGGGTCTCGAGCTCTAAGAGCCGAGAATTGGGGGCGTGCCATGTTTCTCGACGCAGCATATAGGGTTGTCAATTTCCCTAGCCGCAAGAAATGTGAAAAGGAAAGTCCTTTGTAGGCAAATTATCAGGAGGGCAGAAATATTCCCTTACGCATGTCTCCAGAGACATCAAGGCAGTCTAATAAGAGGGAACAGTTGGTGGTTGTGGCAAGCTTCGCAACTGTTACGGGTCTCGAGCTCTAAGAACCGAGAATTGGTGGCGTGCCATGTTTCTCGACGCCGCAAATAGGGTTGCCATTTTCCCTAGCCTCAAGAAATGTGAAAAGGAAAGTCTTTTGTATGCAAATTATCAGGAGGGCAGAGATATTCCATTACGCATCTCTCGAGAGACATGAAGGCAGTTTAATAATAGGGAACAGTTGGTGGTTGTGGCAAGCTTCGCAACTGTTACGGGTCTCGAGCTCTAAGAGCCGAGAATTGGTGGCGTGCCATGTTTCTCGACGCCGCAAATAGGGTTGCCAATTTCCCTAGCCTCAAGAAATGTGAAATGGAAAGTCTTTTGTAGGAAAATTATCAGGAGGGCAGAGATATTCCATTACGCATCTCTCGAGAGACATCAAGGCAGTCTAATAAGAGGGAACAGTTGGTGGTTGTGGCAAGCTTCGCAACTGTTACGGGTCTCGAGCTCTAAGAGCCGAGAATTGGTGGCGTGCCATGTTTCTCGACGCCGCAAATAGGGTTGCCATTTTCCCTAGCCTCAAGAAATGTGAAAAGGAAAGTCTTTTGTAGGCAAATTATCAGGAGGGCGGAGATATTCCATTACGCATCTCTCGAGAGACATGAAGGCAGTCTAATAAGAGGGAACAGTTGGTGGTTGTGGCAAGCTTCGCAACTGTTACGGGTCTCGAGCTCTAAGAGCCGAGAATTGGTGGCGTGCGATGTTTCTCGACGCGGCATATAGGGTTGCCATTTTCCCTAGCCGCAAGAAATGTGAAAAGGAAAGTCGTTTGTAGGCAAATTATCAGGAGGGCGGAGATATTCCATTACGCATCTCTCGAGAGACATGAAGGCAGTCTAATAAGAGGGAACAGTTGGTGGTTGAGGCAAGCTTCGCAACTGTTACGGGTCTCGAGCTCTAAGAGCCGAGAATTGGTGGCGTGCGATGTTTCTCGACGCGGCATATAGGGTTGCCATTTTCCCTAGCCGCAAGAAATGTGAAAAGGAAAGTCTTTTGTAGGCAAATTATCAGGAGGGCAGAGATATTCTATTACGCATCTCTCGAGAGACATGAAGGCAGTCTAATAAGAGGGAACAGTTGGTGGTTGTGGCAAGCTTCGCAACTGTTACGGGTCTCGAGCTCTAAGAGCCGAGAATTGGTGGCGTGCGATGTTTCTCGACGCGGCATATAGGGTTGCCATTTTCCCTAGCCGCAAGAAATGTGAAAAGGAAAGTCGTTTGTAGGCAAATTATCAGGAGGGCGGAGATATTCCATTACGCATCTCTCGAGAGACATGAAGGCAATCTAATAATAGGGAACAGTTGGTGGTTGTGGCAAGCTTCGCAACTGTTACGGGTCTCGAGCTCTAAGAGCCGAGAATTGGTGGCGTGCCATGTTTCTCGACGCCGCAAATAGGGTTGCCATTTTCCCTAGCCTCAAGAAATGTGAAAAGGAAAGTCTTTTGTAGGCAAATTATCAGGAGGGCGGAGATATTCCATTACGCATCTCTCGAGAGACATGAAGGCAGTCTAATAAGAGGGAACAGTTGGTGGTTGTGGCAAGCTTCGCAACTGTTACGGGTCTCGAGCTCTAAGAGCCGAGAATTGGTGGCGTGCGATGTTTCTCGACGCGGCATATAGGGTTGCCATTTTCCCTAGCCGCAAGAAATGTGAAAAGGAAAGTCTTTTGTAGGCAAATTATCAGGAGGGCAGAGATATTCTATTACGCATCTCTCGAGAGACATGAAGGCAGTCTAATAAGAGGGAACAGTTGGTGGTTGTGGCAAGCTTCGCATCTGTTACGGGTCTCGAGCTCTAAGAGCCGAGAATTGGTGGCGTGCCGTGTTTCTCGACGCGGCAAATAGGGTTGCCATTTTCCCTAGCCGCAAGAAATGTGAAAAGGAAAGTCTTTTGTAGGCAAATTCTCGGGAGGGCAGAGATATTCTATTACGCATCTCTCGAGAGACATGAAGGCAGTCTAATAAGAGGGAACAGTTGGTGGTTGTGGCAAGCTTCGCAACTGTTACGGGTCTCGAGCTCTAAGAGCCGAGAATTGGTGACGTGCCATGTTTCTCGTCGTGGCTTATAGGGTTGCCATTTTCCCTAGCAGCAAGAAATGTGAAAAGGAAAGTCCTTTGTAGGCAAATTATCAGGAGGGCGGAGATATTCTATTACGCATCTCTCGAGAGACATGAAGGCAGTCTAATAAGAGGGAACAGTTGGTGGTTGTCGTAAGCTTCGCAACTGTTACGGGTCTCGCGCTCTAAGAGCCGAGATTTGGTGGCGTGCAATGTTTCTCGACGCGGCAAATAGGGTTGCCATTTACCCTAGCCGCAAGAAATGTTAAAAGGAAAGTCTTTTGTAGGCAAATTATCTGGAGGGCAGAGATATTCCATTACGCATCTCTCGAGAGACATGAAGGCAGTCTAATAAGAGGGAACAGTTGGTGGTTGTGGCAAGCTTCGCAACTGTTACGGGTCTCGAGCTCTAAGAGCCGAGAATTGGTGGCGTGCGATGTTTCTCGACGCGGCATATAGGGTTGCCATTTTCCCTAGCCGCAAGAAATGTGAAAAGGAAAGTCTTTTGTAGGCAAATTATCAGGAGGGCAGAGATATTCTATTACGCATCTCTCGAGAGACATGAAGGCAGTCTAATAAGAGGGAACAGTTGGTGGTTGTGGCAAGCTTCGCAACTGTTACGGGTCTCGAGCTCTAAGAGCCGAGAATTGGTGGCGTGCCGTGTTTCTCGACGCGGCAAATAGGGTTGCCATTTTCCCTAGCCGGGAGAAATGTGAAAAGGAAAGTCTTTTGTAGGCAAATTATCAGGAGGGCAGAGATATTCCATTACGCATCTCTCGAGAGACATGAAGGCAGTCTAATAAGAGGGAACAGTTGGTGGTTGTGGCAAGCTTCGCAACTGTTACGGGTCTCGAGCTCTAAGAGCCAAGAATTGGTGGCGTGCGATGTTTCTCGACGCGGCATATAGGGTTGCAATTTTCCCTAGCCGCAAGAAATGTGAAAAGGAAAGTCTTTTGTAGGCAAATTATCAGGAGGGCAGAGATATTCTATTACGCATCTCTCGAGAGACATGAAGGCAGTCTAATAAGAGGGAACAGTTGGTGGTTGTGGCAAGCTTCGCAACTGTTACGGGTCTCGAGCTCTAAGAGCCGAGAATTGGCGGCGTGCCATGTTTCTCGACGCAGCATATAGGGTTGTCAATTTCCCTAGCCGCAAGAAATGTGAAAAGGAAAGTCCTTTGTAGGCAAATTATCAGGAGGGCGGAGATATTCCATTACGCATCTCTCGAGAGACATGAAGGCAGTCTAATAAGAGGGAACAGTTGGTGGTTGTGGCAAGCTTCGCAACTGTTACGGGTCTCGAGCTCTAAGAGCCGAGAATTGGTGGCGTGCGATGTTTCTCGACGCGGCGTATAGGGTTGCCATTTTCCCTAGCCGCAAGAAATGTGAAAAGGAAAGTCTTTTGTAGGCAAATTATCAGGAGGGCAGAGATATTCTATTATGCATCTCTCGAGAGACATGAAGGCAGTCTAATAAGAGGGAACAGTTGGTGGTTGTGGCAAGCTTCGCATCTGTTACGGGTCTCGAGCTCTAAGAGCCGAGAATTGGGGGTGTGCCATGTTTCTCGACGTGGCATATAGGGTTGCCATTTTCCCTAGCCGCAAGAAATGTGAAAAGGAAAGTCGTTTGTAGGCAAATTATCAGGAGGGCGGAGATATTCCATTACGCATCTCTCGAGAGACATGAAGGCAGTCTAATAATAGGGAACAGTTGGTGGTTGTGGCAAGCTTCGCAACTGTTACGGGTCTCGAGCTCTAAGAGCCGAGAATTGGTGGCGTGCCATGTTTCTCGACGCCGCAAATAGGGTTGCCAATTTCCCTAGCCTCAAGAAATGTAAAATGGAAAGTCTTTTGTAGGAAAATTATCAGGAGGGCAGAGATATTCCATTACGCATCTCTCGAGAGACATCAAGGCAGTCTAATAAGAGGGAACAGTTGGTGGTTGTGGCAAGCTTCGCAACTGTTACGGGTCTCGAGCTCTAAGAGCCGAGAATTGGTGGCGTGCCATGTTTCTCGACGCCGCAAATAGGGTTGCCATTTTCCCTAGCCTCAAGAAATGTGAAAAGGAAAGTCTTTTGTAGGCAAATTATCAGGAGGGCAGAGATATTCCATTACGCATCTCTCGAGAGACATGAAGGCAGTCTAATAAGAGGGAACAGTTGGTGGTTGTGGCAAGCTTCGCAACTGTTACGGGTCTCGAGCTCTAAGAGCCGAGAATTGGTGGCGTGCGATGTTTCTCGACGCGGCATATAGGGTTGCCATTTTCCCTAGCCGCAAGAAATGTGAAAAGGAAAGTCGTTTGTAGGCAAATTATCAGGAGGGCGGAGATATTCCATTACGCATCTCTCGAGAGACATGAAGGCAGTCTAATAAGAGGGAACAGTTGGTGGTTGTGGCAAGCTTCGCAACTGTTACGGGTCTCGAGCTCTAAGAGCCGAGAATTGGTGGCGTGCGATGTTTCTCGACGCGGCATATAGGGTTGCCATTTTCCCTAGCCGCAAGAAATGTGAAAAGGAAAGTCTTTTGTAGGCAAATTATCAGGAGGGCAGAGATATTCTATTACGCATCTCTCGAGAGACATGAAGGCAGTCTAATAAGAGGGAACAGTTGGTGGTTGTGGCAAGCTTCGCAACTGTTACGGGTCTCGAGCTCTAAGAGCCGAGAATTGGTGGCGTGCGATGTTTCTCGACGCGGCATATAGGGTTGCCATTTTCCCTAGCCGCAAGAAATGTGAAAAGGAAAGTCGTTTGTAGGCAAATTATCAGGAGGGCGGAGATATTCCATTACGCATCTCTCGAGAGACATGAAGGCAATCTAATAATAGGGAACAGTTGGTGGTTGTGGCAAGCTTCGCATCTGTTACGGGTCTCGAGCTCTAAGAGCCGAGAATTGGGGGTGTGCCATGTTTCTCGACGTGGCATATAGGGTTGCCATTTTCCCTAGCCGCAAGAAATGTGAAAAGGAAAGTCGTTTGTAGGCAAATTATCAGGAGGGCGGAGATATTCCATTACGCATCTCTCGAGAGACATGAAGGCAGTTTAATAATAGGGAACAGTTGGTGGTTGTGGCAAGCTTCGCAACTGTTACGGGTCTCGAGCTCTAAGAGCCGAGAATTGGTGGCGTGCCATGTTTCTCGACGCCGCAAATAGGGTTGCCAATTTCCCTAGCCTCAAGAAATGTGAAATGGAAAGTCTTTTGTAGGAAAATTATCAGGAGGGCAGAGATATTCCATTACGCATCTCTCGAGAGACATCAAGGCAGTCTAATAAGAGGGAACAGTTGGTGGTTGTGGCAAGCTTCGCAACTGTTACGGGTCTCGAGCTCTAAGAGCCGAGAATTGGTGGCGTGCCATGTTTCTCGACGCCGCAAATAGGGTTGCCATTTTCCCTAGCCTCAAGAAATGTGAAAAGGAAAGTCTTTTGTAGGCAAATTATCAGGAGGGCAGAGATATTCCATTACGCATCTCTCGAGAGACATGAAGGCAGTCTAATAAGAGGGAACAGTTGGTGGTTGTGGCAAGCTTCGCAACTGTTACGGGTCTCGAGCTCTAAGAGCCGAGAATTGGTGGCGTGCGATGTTTCTCGACGCGGCATATAGGGTTGCCATTTTCCCTAGCCGCAAGAAATGTGAAAAGGAAAGTCGTTTGTAGGCAAATTATCAGGAGGGCGGAGATATTCCATTACGCATCTCTCGAGAGACATGAAGGCAGTCTAATAAGAGGGAACAGTTGGTGGTTGAGGCAAGCTTCGCAACTGTTACGGGTCTCGAGCTCTAAGAGCCGAGAATTGGTGGCGTGCGATGTTTCTCGACGCGGCATATAGGGTTGCCATTTTCCCTAGCCGCAAGAAATGTGAAAAGGAAAGTCTTTTGTAGGCAAATTATCAGGAGGGCAGAGATATTCTATTACGCATCTCTCGAGAGACATGAAGGCAGTCTAATAAGAGGGAACAGTTGGTGGTTGTGGCAAGCTTCGCAACTGTTACGGGTCTCGAGCTCTAAGAGCCGAGAATTGGTGGCGTGCGATGTTTCTCGACGCGGCATATAGGGTTGCCATTTTCCCTAGCCGCAAGAAATGTGAAAAGGAAAGTCGTTTGTAGGCAAATTATCAGGAGGGCGGAGATATTCCATTACGCATCTCTCGAGAGACATGAAGGCAATCTAATAATAGGGAACAGTTGGTGGTTGTGGCAAGCTTCGCAACTGTTACGGGTCTCGAGCTCTAAGAGCCGAGAATTGGTGGCGTGCCATGTTTCTCGACGCCGCAAATAGGGTTGCCATTTTCCCTAGCCTCAAGAAATGTGAAAAGGAAAGTCTTTTGTAGGCAAATTATCAGGAGGGCAGAGATATTCCATTACGCATCTCTCGAGAGACATGAAGGCAGTCTAATAAGAGGGAACAGTTGGTGGTTGTGGCAAGCTTCGCAACTGTTACGGGTCTCGAGCTCTAAGAGCCGAGAATTGGTGGCGTGCGATGTTTCTCGACGCGGCATATAGGGTTGCCATTTTCCCTAGCCGCAAGAAATGTGAAAAGGAAAGTCTTTTGTAGGCAAATTATCAGGAGGGCAGAGATATTCTATTACGCATCTCTCGAGAGACATGAAGGCAGTCTAATAAGAGGGAACAGTTGGTGGTTGTGGCAAGCTTCGCATCTGTTACGGGTCTCGAGCTCTAAGAGCCGAGAATTGGGGGTGTGCCATGTTTCTCGACGTGGCATATAGGGTTGCCATTTTCCCTAGCCGCAAGAAATGTGAAAAGGAAAGTCGTTTGTAGGCAAATTATCAGGAGGGCGGAGATATTCCATTACGCATCTCTCGAGAGACATGAAGGCAGTCTAATAATAGGGAACAGTTGGTGGTTGTGGCAAGCTTCGCAACTGTTACGGGTCTCGAGCTCTAAGAGCCGAGAATTGGTGGCGTGCCATGTTTCTCGACGCCGCAAATAGGGTTGCCATTTTCCCTAGCCGCAAGAAATGTGAAAAGGAAAGTCTTTTGTAGGCAAATTATCAGGAGGGCAGAGATATTCCATTACGCATCTCTCGAGAGACATGAAGGCAGTCTAATAAGAGGGAACAGTTGGTGGTTGTGGCAAGCTTCGCAACTGTTACGGGTCTCGAGCTCTAAGAGCCGAGAATTGGTGGCGTGCGATGTTTCTCGACGCGGCATATAGGGTTGCCATTTTCCCTAGCCGCAAGAAATGTGAAAAGGAAAGTCGTTTGTAGGCAAATTATCAGGAGGGCGGAGATATTCCATTACGCATCTCTCGAGAGACATGAAGGCAATCTAATAATAGGGAACAGTTGGTGGTTGTGGCAAGCTTCGCAACTGTTACGGGTCTCGAGCTCTAAGAGCCGAGAATTGGTGGCGTGCCATGTTTCTCGACGCCGCAAATAGGGTTGCCATTTTCCCTAGCCTCAAGAAATGTGAAAAGGAAAGTCTTTTGTAGGCAAATTATCAGGAGGGCAGAGATATTCCATTACGCATCTCTCGAGAGACATGAAGGCAGTCTAATAAGAGGGAACAGTTGGTGGTTGTGGCAAGCTTCGCAACTGTTACGGGTCTCGAGCTCTAAGAGCCGAGAATTGGTGGCGTGCGATGTTTCTCGACGCGGCATATAGGGTTGCCATTTTCCCTAGCCGCAAGAAATGTGAAAAGGAAAGTCTTTTGTAGGCAAATTATCAGGAGGGCAGAGATATTCTATTACGCATCTCTCGAGAGACATGAAGGCAGTCTAATAAGAGGGAACAGTTGGTGGTCGTGGCAAGCTTCGCATCTGTTACGGGTCTCGAGCTCTAAGATCCGAGAATTGGGGGTGTGCCATGTTTCTCGACGTGGCACATAGGGTTGCCATTTTCCCTAGCCGCCAGAAATGTGAAAAGGAAAGTCGTTTGTAGGCAAATTATCAGGAGGGCGGAGATATTCCATTACGCATCTCTCGTGAGACATGAAGGCAGTCTAATAATAGGGAACAGTTGGTGGTTGGGGCAAGCTTCGCAACTGTTACGGGTCTCGAGCTCTAAGAGCCGAGAATTGGTGGCGTGCGATGTTTCTCGACGCGGCATATAGGGTTGCCATTTTCCCTAGCCGCAAGAAATGTGAAAAGGAAAGTCTTTTGTTTGCAAATTATCAGGAGGGCAGAGATATTCCATTACGCATCTCTCGAGAGACAAGAAGGCAGTCTAATAAGAGGGAACAGTTGGTGGTTGGGGCAAGCTTCGCAACTGTTACGGGTCTCGAGCTCTAAGAGCCGAGAATTGGTGGCGTGCGATGTTTCTCGACGCGGCATATAGGGTTGCCATTTTCCCTAGCCGCAAGAAATGTGAAAAGGAAAGTCTTTTGTAGGCAAATTATCAGGAGGGCAGAGATATTCTATTACGCATCTCTCGAGAGACATGAAGGCAGTCTAATAAGAGGGAACAGTTGGTGGTTGTGGCAAGCTTCGCATCTGTTACGGGTCTCGAGCTCTAAGAGCCGAGAATTGGGGGTGTGCCATGTTTCTCGACGTGGCACATAGGGTTGCCATTTTCCCTAGCCGCCAGAAATGTGAAAAGGAAAGTCGTTTGTAGGCAAATTATCAGGAGGGCAGAGATATTCCATTACGCATCTCTCGTGAGACATGAAGGCAGTCTAATAATAGGGAACAGTTGGTGGTTGTGGCAAGCTTCGCAACTGTTACGGGTCTCGAGCTCTAAGAGCCGAGAATTGGTGGCGTGCCATGTTTCTCGACGCGGCAAATAGGGTTGCCATTTTCCCTAGCCGCAAGAAATGTGAAAAGGAATGCCCTTTGTAGGCAAATTATCAGGAGGGCGGAGGTATTCCATTACGCATCTCTCGAGAGACATGAAGGCAGTCTAATAAGAGGGAACAGTTGGTGGTTTTGGCAAGCTTTTCAACTGTTACGGGTCTCGAGCTCTAAGAGCCGAGAATTGGTGGCGTGCCGTGTTTCTTGACGCGGCAAATAGGGTTGCCATTTTCCCTAGCCGCAAGAAATGTGAAAAGGAAAGTCTTTCGTAGGCAAATTCTCGGGAGTGCAGAGATATTCCATTACGCATGTCTCGAGAGACATGAAGGCAGTCTAATATGAGGGAACAGTTGGTGGTTGTGGCAAGCTTCGCAACTGTTACGGGTCTCGAGCTCTAAGAGCCGAGAATTGGGGGCGTGCCATGTTTCTCGACGCAGCATATAGGGTTGTCAATTTCCCTAGCCGCAAGAAATGTGAAAAGGAAAGTCCTTTGTAGGCAAATTATCAGGAGGGCAGAAATATTCCCTTACGCATGTCTCCAGAGACATCAAGGCAGTCTAATAAGAGGGAACAGTTGGTGGTTGTGGCAAGCTTCGCAACTGTTACGGGTCTCGAGCTCTAAGAACCGAGAATTGGTGGCGTGCCATGTTTCTCGACGCCGCAAATAGGGTTGCCATTTTCCCTAGCCTCAAGAAATGTGAAAAGGAAAGTCTTTTGTATGCAAATTATCAGGAGGGCAGAGATATTCCATTACGCATCTCTCGAGAGACATGAAGGCAGTCTAATAAGAGGGAACAGTTGGTGGTTGTGGCAAGCTTCGCATCTGTTACGGGTCTCGAGCTCTAAGAGCCGAGAATTGGGGGTGTGCCATGTTTCTCGACGTGGCACATAGGGTTGCCATTTTCCCTAGCCGCCAGAAATGTGAAAAGGAAAGTCGTTTGTAGGCAAATTATCAGGAGGGCGGAGATATTCCATTACGCATCTCTCGTGAGACATGAAGGCAGTCTAATAATAGGGAACAGTTGGTGGTTGTGGCAAGCTTCGCAACTGTTACGGGTCCCGAGCTCTAAGAGCCGAGAATTGGTGGCGTGCCATGTTTCTAGACGCGGCAAATAGGGTTGTCATTTTCCCTAGCCGCAAGAAATGTGAAAAGGAATGTCCTTTGTAGGCAAATTATCAGGACGGCGGAGGTATTCCATTACGCATCTCTCGAGAGACATGAAGGCAGTCTAATAAGAGGGAACAGTTGGTGGTTTTGGCAAGCTTCGCAACTGTTACGGGTCTCGAGCTCTAAGAGCCGAGAATTGGTGGCGTGCCGTGTTTCTCGACGCGGCAAATAGGTTTGCCATTTTCCCTAGCCGCAAGAAATGTGAAAAGGAAAGTCTTTCGTAGGCAAATTCTCGGGAGGGCAGAGATATTCCATTACGCATATCTCGAGAGACATGAAGGCAGTCTAATATGAGGGAACAGTTGGTGGTTGTGGCAAGCTTCGCAACTGTTACGGGTCTCGAGCTCTAAGAGCCGAGAATTGGTGGCGTGCGATGTTTCTCGACGCGGCATATAGGGTTGCCATTTTCCCTAGCCGCAAGAAATGTGAAAAGGAAAGTCTTTTGTAGGCAAATTATCAGGAGGGCAGAGATATTCTATTACGCATCTCTCGAGAGACATGAAGGCAGTCTAATAAGAGGGAACAGTTGGTGGTTGTGGCAAGCTTCGCATCTGTTACGGGTCTCGAGCTCTAAGAGCCGAGAATTGGGGGTGTGCCATGTTTCTCGAAGTGGCACATAGGGTTGCCATTTTCCCTAGCCGCCAGAAATGTGAAAAGGAAAGTCGTTTGTAGGCAAATTATCAGGAGGGCAGAGATATTCCATTACGCATCTCTCGTGAGACATGAAGGCAGTCTAATAATAGGGAACAGTTGGTGGTTGTGGCAAGCTTCGCAACTGTTACGGGTCTCGAGCTCTAAGAGCCGAGAATTGGTGGCGTGCCATGTTTCTCGACGCGGCAAATAGGGTTGCCATTTTCCCTAGCCGCAAGAAATGTGAAAAGGAATGCCCTTTGTAGGCAAATTATCAGGAGGGCGGAGGTATTCCATTACGCATCTCTCGAGAGACATGAAGGCAGTCTAATAAGAGGGAACAGTTGGTGGTTTTGGCAAGCTTTTCAACTGTTACGGGTCTCGAGCTCTAAGAGCCGAGAATTGGTGGCGTGCCGTGTTTCTTGACGCGGCAAATAGGGTTGCCATTTTCCCTAGCCGCAAGAAATGTGAAAAGGAAAGTCTTTCGTAGGCAAATTCTCGGGAGTGCAGAGATATTCCATTACGCATGTCTCGAGAGACATGAAGGCAGTCTAATATGAGGGAACAGTTGGTGGTTGTGGCAAGCTTCGCAACTGTTACGGGTCTCGAGCTCTAAGAGCCGAGAATTGGGGGCGTGCCATGTTTCTCGACGCAGCATATAGGGTTGTCAATTTCCCTAGCCGCAAGAAATGTGAAAAGGAAAGTCCTTTGTAGGCAAATTATCAGGAGGGCAGAAATATTCCCTTACGCATGTCTCCAGAGACATCAAGGCAGTCTAATAAGAGGGAACAGTTGGTGGTTGTGGCAAGCTTCGCAACTGTTACGGGTCTCGAGCTCTAAGAACCGAGAATTGGTGGCGTGCCATGTTTCTCGACGCCGCAAATAGGGTTGCCATTTTCCCTAGCCTCAAGAAATGTGAAAAGGAAAGTCTTTTGTATGCAAATTATCAGGAGGGCAGAGATATTCCATTACGCATCTCTCGAGAGACATGAAGGCAGTCTAATAAGAGGGAACAGTTGGTGGTTGTGGCAAGCTTCGCATCTGTTACGGGTCTCGAGCTCTAAGAGCCGAGAATTGGGGGTGTGCCATGTTTCTCGACGTGGCACATAGGGTTGCCATTTTCCCTAGCCGCCAGAAATGTGAAAAGGAAAGTCGTTTGTAGGCAAATTATCAGGAGGGCGGAGATATTCCATTACGCATCTCTCGTGAGACATGAAGGCAGTCTAATAATAGGGAACAGTTGGTGGTTGTGGCAAGCTTCGCAACTGTTACGGGTCCCGAGCTCTAAGAGCCGAGAATTGGTGGCGTGCCTTGTTTCTAGACGCGGCAAATAGGGTTGCCATTTTCCCTAGCCGCAAGAAATGTGAAAAGGAATGTCCTTTGTAGGCAAATTATCAGGAGGGCGGAGGTATTCCATTACGCATCTCTCGAGAGACATGAAGGCAGTCTAATAAGAGGGAACAGTTGGTGGTTTTGGCAAGCTTCGCAACTGTTACGGGTCTCGAGCTCTAAGAGCCGAGAATTGGTGGCGTGCCGTGTTTCTCGACGCGGCAAATAGGTTTGCCATTTTCCCTAGCCGCAAGAAATGTGAAAAGGAAAGTCTTTCGTAGGCAAATTCTCGGGAGGGCAGAGATATTCCATTACGCATATCTCGAGAGACATGAAGGCAGTCTAATATGAGGGAACAGTTGGTGGTTGTGGCAAGCTTCGCAACTGTTACGGGTCTCGAGCTCTAAGAGCCGAGAATTGGGGGCGTGCCATGTTTCTCGACGTGGCAAATAGGGTTGCCATTTTCCTTAGCCGCAAGAAATGTGAAAAGGAAAGTCCTTTGTAGGCAAATTATCAGGAGGGCAGAAATATTCCCTTACGCATGTCTCCAGAGACATCAAGGCAGTCTAATAAGAGGGAACAGTTGGTGGTTGTGGCAAGCTTCGCAACTGCTACGGGTCTCGAGCTCTAAGAGCCGAGAATTGGTGGCGTGCGATGTTTCTCGACGCGGCATATAGGGTTGCCATTTTCCCTAGCCGCAAGAAATGTGAAAAGGAAAGTCTTTTGTAGGCAAATTATCAGGAGGGCAGAGATATTCTATTACGCATCTCTCGAGAGACATGAAGGCAGTCTAATAAGAGGGAACAGTTGGTGGTTGTGGCAAGCTTCGCATCTGTTACGGGTCTCGAGCTCTAAGAGCCGAGAATTGGGGGTGTGCCATGTTTCTCGACGTGGCACATAGGGTTGCCATTTTCCCTAGCCGCCAGAAATGTGAAAAGGAAAGTCGTTTGTAGGCAAATTATCAGGAGGGCAGAGATATTCCATTACGCATCTCTCGTGAGACATGAAGGCAGTCTAATAATAGGGAACAGTTGGTGGTTGTGGCAAGCTTCGCAACTGTTACGGGTCTCGAGCTCTAAGAGCCGAGAATTGGTGGCGTGCCATGTTTCTCGACGCGGCAAATAGGGTTGCCATTTTCCCTAGCCGCAAGAAATGTGAAAAGGAATGCCCTTTGTAGGCAAATTATCAGGAGGGCGGAGGTATTCCATTACGCATCTCTCGAGAGACATGAAGGCAGTCTAATAAGAGGGAACAGTTGGTGGTTTTGGCAAGCTTTTCAACTGTTACGGGTCTCGAGCTCTAAGAGCCGAGAATTGGTGGCGTGCCGTGTTTCTTGACGCGGCAAATAGGGTTGCCATTTTCCCTAGCCGCAAGAAATGTGAAAAGGAAAGTCTTTCGTAGGCAAATTCTCGTGAGTGCAGAGATATTCCATTACGCATGTCTCGAGAGACATGAAGGCAGTCTAATATGAGGGAACAGTTGGTGGTTGTGGCAAGCTTCGCAACTGTTACGGGTCTCGAGCTCTAAGAGCCGAGAATTGGGGGCGTGCCATGTTTCTCGACGCAGCATATAGGGTTGTCAATTTCCCTAGCCGCAAGAAATGTGAAAAGGAAAGTCCTTTGTAGGCAAATTATCAGGAGGGCAGAAATATTCCCTTACGCATGTCTCCAGAGACATCAAGGCAGTCTAATAAGAGGGAACAGTTGGTGGTTGTGGCAAGCTTCGCAACTGTTACGGGTCTCGAGCTCTAAGAACCGAGAATTGGTGGCGTGCCATGTTTCTCGACGCCGCAAATAGGGTTGCCATTTTCCCTAGCCTCAAGAAATGTGAAAAGGAAAGTCTTTTGTATGCAAATTATCAGGAGGGCAGAGATATTCCATTACGCATCTCTCGAGAGACATGAAGGCAGTCTAATAAGAGGGAACAGTTGGTGGTTGTGGCAAGCTTCGCATCTGTTACGGGTCTCGAGCTCTAAGAGCCGAGAATTGGGGGTGTGCCATGTTTCTCGACGTGGCACATAGGGTTGCCATTTTCCCTAGCCGCCAGAAATGTGAAAAGGAAAGTCGTTTGTAGGCAAATTATCAGGAGGGCGGAGATATTCCATTACGCATCTCTCGTGAGACATGAAGGCAGTCTAATAATAGGGAACAGTTGGTGGTTGTGGCAAGCTTCGCAACTGTTACGGGTCCCGAGCTCTAAGAGCCGAGAATTGGTGGCGTGCCTTGTTTCTAGACGCGGCAAATAGGGTTGCCATTTTCCCTAGCCGCAAGAAATGTGAAAAGGAATGTCCTTTGTAGGCAAATTATCAGGAGGGCGGAGGTATTCCATTACGCATCTCTCGAGAGACATGAAGGCAGTCTAATAAGAGGGAACAGTTGGTGGTTTTGGCAAGCTTCGCAACTGTTACGGGTCTCGAGCTCTAAGAGCCGAGAATTGGTGGCGTGCCGTGTTTCTCGACGCGGCAAATAGGTTTGCCATTTTCCCTAGCCGCAAGAAATGTGAAAAGGAAAGTCTTTCGTAGGCAAATTCTCGGGAGGGCAGAGATATTCCATTACGCATATCTCGAGAGACATGAAGGCAGTCTAATATGAGGGAACAGTTGGTGGTTGTGGCAAGCTTCGCAACTGTTACGGGTCTCGAGCTCTAAGAGCCGAGAATTGGGGGCGTGCCATGTTTCTCGACGTGGCAAATAGGGTTGCCATTTTCCTTAGCCGCAAGAAATGTGAAAAGGAAAGTCCTTTGTAGGCAAATTATCAGGAGGGCAGAAATATTCCCTTACGCATGTCTCCAGAGACATCAAGGCAGTCTAATAAGAGGGAACAGTTGGTGGTTGTGGCAAGCTTCGCAACTGTTACGGGTGTTGAGCTCTAAGAGCCGAGAATTGGGGGCGTGCCATGTTTCTCGACGTGGCAAATAGGGTTGCCATTTTCCTTAGCCGCAGGAAATGTGAAAAGGAAAGTCCTTTGTAGGCAAATTATCAGGAGGGCGGAGATATTCCATTACGCATCTCGAGAGAGACATCAAGGCAGTCTAATAAGAGGGAACAGTTGGTGGTTGTGGCAAGCTTCGCAACTGTTACGGGTCTCGAGCTCTAAGAGCCGAGAATTGGTGGCGTGCCATGTTTCTCGACGCGGCAAATAGGGTTGTCATTTTCCCTAGCCGCAAGAAATGTGAAAAGCAATGTCCTTTGTAGGCAAATTATCAGGAGGGCGGAGGTATTCCATTACGCATCTCTCGAGAGGCATGAAGGCAGTCTAATAAGAGGGAACAGTTGGTGGTTTTGGCAAGCTTCGCAACTGTTACGGGTCTCGAGCTCTAAGAGCCGAGAATTGGTGGCGTGCCGTGTTTCTCGACGCGGCAAATAGGGTTGCCATTTTCCCTAGCCGCAAGAAATGTGAAAAGGAAAGTCTTTTGTAGGCAAATTCTCGGGAGGGCAGAGATATTCCATTACGCATGTCTCGAGAGACATGAAGGCAGTCTAATATGAGGGAACAGTTGGTGGTTGTGGCAAGGTTCGCAACTGTTACGGGTCTCGAGCTCTAAGAGCCGAGAATTGGTGACGTGCCGTGTTTCTCGACGCGGCAAATAGGTTTGCCATTTTCCCTAGCCGCAAGAAATGTGAAAAGGAAAGTCTTTTGTAGGCAAATTCTCGGGAGGGCAGAGATATTCTCTTACGCATGTCTCCAGAGACATCAAGGCAGTCTAATAAGAGGGAACAGTTGGTGGTTGTGGCAAGCTTCGCAACTGTTACGGGTCTCGAGCTCTAAGAGCCGAGAATTGGTGACGTGCCATGTTTCTCGTCGTGGCTTATAGGGTTGCCATTTTCCCTAGCAGCAAGAAATGTGAAAAGGAAAGTCCTTTGTAGGCAAATTATCAGGAGGGCGGAGATATTCTATTACGCATCTCTCGAGAGACATGAAGGCAGTCTAATAAGAGGGAACAGTTGGTGGTTGTCGTAAGCTTCGCAACTGTTACGGGTCTCGCGCTCTAAGAGCCGAGATTTGGTGGCGTGCAATGTTTCTCGACGCGGCAAATAGGGTTGCCATTTACCCTAGCCGCAAGAAATGTTAAAAGGAAAGTCTTTTGTAGGCAAATTATCTGGAGGGCAGAGATATTCCATTACGCATCTCTCGAGAGACATGAAGGCAGTCTAATAAGAGGGAACAGTTGGTGGTTGTGGCAAGCTTCGCAACTGTTACGGGTCTCGAGCTCTAAGAGCCGAGAATTGGTGGCGTGCGATGTTTCTCGACGCGGCATATAGGGTTGCCATTTTCCCTAGCCGCAAGAAATGTGAAAAGGAAAGTCTTTTGTAGGCAAATTATCAGGAGGGCAGAGATATTCTATTACGCATCTCTCGAGAGACATGAAGGCAGTCTAATAAGAGGGAACAGTTGGTGGTTGTGGCAAGCTTCGCAACTGTTACGGGTCTCGAGCTCTAAGAGCCGAGAATTGGTGGCGTGCCGTGTTTCTCGACGCGGCAAATAGGGTTGCCATTTTCCCTAGCCGGGAGAAATGTGAAAAGGAAAGTCTTTTGTAGGCAAATTATCAGGAGGGCAGAGATATTCCATTACGCATCTCTCGAGAGACATGAAGGCAGTCTAATAAGAGGGAACAGTTGGTGGTTGTGGCAAGCTTCGCAACTGTTACGGGTCTCGAGCTCTAAGAGCCGAGAATTGGTGGCGTGCCATGTTTCTCGACGCGGCAAATAGGGTTGCCATTTTCCCTAGCCGCAAGAAATGTGAAAAGGAATGCCCTTTGTAGGCAAATTATCAGGAGGGCGGAGGTATTCCATTACGCATCTCTCGAGAGACATGAAGGCAGTCTAATAAGAGGGAACAGTTGGTGGTTTTGGCAAGCTTTTCAACTGTTACGGGTCTCGAGCTCTAAGAGCCGAGAATTGGTGGCGTGCCGTGTTTCTTGACGCGGCAAATAGGGTTGCCATTTTCCCTAGCCGCAAGAAATGTGAAAAGGAAAGTCTTTCGTAGGCAAATTCTCGGGAGTGCAGAGATATTCCATTACGCATGTCTCGAGAGACATGAAGGCAGTCTAATATGAGGGAACAGTTGGTGGTTGTGGCAAGCTTCGCAACTGTTACGGGTCTCGAGCTCTAAGAGCCGAGAATTGGGGGCGTGCCATGTTTCTCGACGCAGCATATAGGGTTGTCAATTTCCCTAGCCGCAAGAAATGTGAAAAGGAAAGTCCTTTGTAGGCAAATTATCAGGAGGGCAGAAATATTCCCTTACGCATGTCTCCAGAGACATCAAGGCAGTCTAATAAGAGGGAACAGTTGGTGGTTGTGGCAAGCTTCGCAACTGTTACGGGTCTCGAGCTCTAAGAACCGAGAATTGGTGGCGTGCCATGTTTCTCGACGCCGCAAATAGGGTTGCCATTTTCCCTAGCCTCAAGAAATGTGAAAAGGAAAGTCTTTTGTATGCAAATTATCAGGAGGGCAGAGATATTCCATTACGCATCTCTCGAGAGACATGAAGGCAGTCTAATAAGAGGGAACAGTTGGTGGTTGTGGCAAGCTTCGCATCTGTTACGGGTCTCGAGCTCTAAGAGCCGAGAATTGGGGGTGTGCCATGTTTCTCGACGTGGCACATAGGGTTGCCATTTTCCCTAGCCGCCAGAAATGTGAAAAGGAAAGTCGTTTGTAGGCAAATTATCAGGAGGGCGGAGATATTCCATTACGCATCTCTCGTGAGACATGAAGGCAGTCTAATAATAGGGAACAGTTGGTGGTTGTGGCAAGCTTCGCAACTGTTACGGGTCCCGAGCTCTAAGAGCCGAGAATTGGTGGCGTGCCTTGTTTCTAGACGCGGCAAATAGGGTTGCCATTTTCCCTAGCCGCAAGAAATGTGAAAAGGAATGTCCTTTGTAGGCAAATTATCAGGAGGGCGGAGGTATTCCATTACGCATCTCTCGAGAGACATGAAGGCAGTCTAATAAGAGGGAACAGTTGGTGGTTTTGGCAAGCTTCGCAACTGTTACGGGTCTCGAGCTCTAAGAGCCGAGAATTGGTGGCGTGCCGTGTTTCTCGACGCGGCAAATAGGTTTGCCATTTTCCCTAGCCGCAAGAAATGTGAAAAGGAAAGTCTTTCGTAGGCAAATTCTCGGGAGGGCAGAGATATTCCATTACGCATATCTCGAGAGACATGAAGGCAGTCTAATATGAGGGAACAGTTGGTGGTTGTGGCAAGCTTCGCAACTGTTACGGGTCTCGAGCTCTAAGAGCCGAGAATTGGGGGCGTGCCATGTTTCTCGACGTGGCAAATAGGGTTGCCATTTTCCTTAGCCGCAAGAAATGTGAAAAGGAAAGTCCTTTGTAGGCAAATTATCAGGAGGGCAGAAATATTCCCTTACGCATGTCTCCAGAGACATCAAGGCAGTCTAATAAGAGGGAACAGTTGGTGGTTGTGGCAAGCTTCGCAACTGTTACGGGTGTTGAGCTCTAAGAGCCGAGAATTGGGGGCGTGCCATGTTTCTCGACGTGGCAAATAGGGTTGCCATTTTCCTTAGCCGCAGGAAATGTGAAAAGGAAAGTCCTTTGTAGGCAAATTATCAGGAGGGCGGAGATATTCCATTACGCATCTCGAGAGAGACATCAAGGCAGTCTAATAAGAGGGAACAGTTGGTGGTTGTGGCAAGCTTCGCAACTGTTACGGGTCTCGAGCTCTAAGAGCCGAGAATTGGTGGCGTGCCATGTTTCTCGACGCGGCAAATAGGGTTGTCATTTTCCCTAGCCGCAAGAAATGTGAAAAGCAATGTCCTTTGTAGGCAAATTATCAGGAGGGCGGAGGTATTCCATTACGCATCTCTCGAGAGGCATGAAGGCAGTCTAATAAGAGGGAACAGTTGGTGGTTTTGGCAAGCTTCGCAACTGTTACGGGTCTCGAGCTCTAAGAGCCGAGAATTGGTGGCGTGCCGTGTTTCTCGACGCGGCAAATAGGGTTGCCATTTTCCCTAGCCGCAAGAAATGTGAAAAGGAAAGTCTTTTGTAGGCAAATTCTCGGGAGGGCAGAGATATTCCATTACGCATGTCTCGAGAGACATGAAGGCAGTCTAATATGAGGGAACAGTTGGTGGTTGTGGCAAGGTTCGCAACTGTTACGGGTCTCGAGCTCTAAGAGCCGAGAATTGGTGACGTGCCGTGTTTCTCGACGCGGCAAATAGGTTTGCCATTTTCCCTAGCCGCAAGAAATGTGAAAAGGAAAGTCTTTTGTAGGCAAATTCTCGGGAGGGCAGAGATATTCTCTTACGCATGTCTCCAGAGACATCAAGGCAGTCTAATAAGAGGGAACAGTTGGTGGTTGTGGCAAGCTTCGCAACTGTTACGGGTCTCGAGCTCTAAGAGCCGAGAATTGGTGACGTGCCATGTTTCTCGTCGTGGCTTATAGGGTTGCCATTTTCCCTAGCAGCAAGAAATGTGAAAAGGAAAGTCCTTTGTAGGCAAATTATCAGGAGGGCGGAGATATTCTATTACGCATCTCTCGAGAGACATGAAGGCAGTCTAATAAGAGGGAACAGTTGGTGGTTGTCGTAAGCTTCGCAACTGTTACGGGTCTCGCGCTCTAAGAGCCGAGATTTGGTGGCGTGCAATGTTTCTCGACGCGGCAAATAGGGTTGCCATTTACCCTAGCCGCAAGAAATGTTAAAAGGAAAGTCTTTTGTAGGCAAATTATCTGGAGGGCAGAGATATTCCATTACGCATCTCTCGAGAGACATGAAGGCAGTCTAATAAGAGGGAACAGTTGGTGGTTGTGGCAAGCTTCGCAACTGTTACGGGTCTCGAGCTCTAAGAGCCGAGAATTGGTGGCGTGCGATGTTTCTCGACGCGGCATATAGGGTTGCCATTTTCCCTAGCCGCAAGAAATGTGAAAAGGAAAGTCTTTTGTAGGCAAATTATCAGGAGGGCAGAGATATTCTATTACGCATCTCTCGAGAGACATGAAGGCAGTCTAATAAGAGGGAACAGTTGGTGGTTGTGGCAAGCTTCGCAACTGTTACGGGTCTCGAGCTCTAAGAGCCGAGAATTGGTGGCGTGCCGTGTTTCTCGACGCGGCAAATAGGGTTGCCATTTTCCCTAGCCGGGAGAAATGTGAAAAGGAAAGTCTTTTGTAGGCAAATTATCAGGAGGGCAGAGATATTCCATTACGCATCTCTCGAGAGACATGAAGGCAGTCTAATAAGAGGGAACAGTTGGTGGTTGTGGCAAGCTTCGCAACTGTTACGGGTCTCGAGCTCTAAGAGCCAAGAATTGGTGGCGTGCGATGTTTCTCGACGCGGCATATAGGGTTGCAATTTTCCCTAGCCGCAAGAAATGTGAAAAGGAAAGTCTTTTGTAGGCAAATTATCAGGAGGGCAGAGATATTCTATTACGCATCTCTCGAGAGACATGAAGGCAGTCTAATAAGAGGGAACAGTTGGTGGTTGTGGCAAGCTTCGCAACTGTTACGGGTCTCGAGCTCTAAGAGCCGAGAATTGGCGGCGTGCCATGTTTCTCGACGCAGCATATAGGGTTGTCAATTTCCCTAGCCGCAAGAAATGTGAAAAGGAAAGTCCTTTGTAGGCAAATTATCAGGAGGGCGGAGATATTCCATTACGCATCTCTCGAGAGACATGAAGGCAGTCTAATAAGAGGGAACAGTTGGTGGTTGTGGCAAGCTTCGCAACTGTTACGGGTCTCGAGCTCTAAGAGCCGAGAATTGGTGGCGTGCGATGTTTCTCGACGCGGCGTATAGGGTTGCCATTTTCCCTAGCCGCAAGAAATGTGAAAAGGAAAGTCTTTTGTAGGCAAATTATCAGGAGGGCAGAGATATTCTATTACGCATCTCTCGAGAGACATGAAGGCAGTCTAATAAGAGGGAACAGTTGGTGGTTGTGGCAAGCTTCGCAACTGTTACGGGTCTCGAGCTCTAAGAGCCGAGAATTGGTGGCGTGCGATGTTTCTCGACGCGGCATATAGGGTTGCCATTTTCCCTAGCCGCAAGAAATGTGAAAAGGAAAGTCGTTTGTAGGCAAATTATCAGGAGGGCGGAGATATTCCATTACGCATCTCTCGAGAGACATGAAGGCAGTCTAATAAGAGGGAACAGTTGGTGGTTGTGGCAAGCTTCGCAACTGTTACGGGTCTCGAGCTCTAAGAGCCGAGAATTGGTGGCGTGCGATGTTTCTCGACGCGGCATATAGGGTTGCCATTTTCCCTAGCCGCAAGAAATGTGAAAAGGAAAGTCGTTTGTAGGCAAATTATCAGGAGGGCGGAGATATTCCATTACGCATCTCTCGAGAGACATGAAGGCAGTTTAATAATAGGGAACAGTTGGTGGTTGTGGCAAGCTTCGCAACTGTTACGGGTCTCGAGCTCTAAGAGCCGAGAATTGGTGGCGTGCCATGTTTCTCGACGCCGCAAATAGGGTTGCCAATTTCCCTAGCCTCAAGAAATGTGAAATGGAAAGTCTTTTGTAGGAAAATTATCAGGAGGGCAGAGATATTCCATTACGCATCTCTCGAGAGACATCAAGGCAGTCTAATAAGAGGGAACAGTTGGTGGTTGTGGCAAGCTTCGCAACTGTTACGGGTCTCGAGCTCTAAGAGCCGAGAATTGGTGGCGTGCCATGTTTCTCGACGCCGCAAATAGGGTTGCCATTTTCCCTAGCCTCAAGAAATGTGAAAAGGAAAGTCTTTTGTAGGCAAATTATCAGGAGGGCAGAGATATTCCATTACGCATCTCTCGAGAGACATGAAGGCAGTCTAATAAGAGGGAACAGTTGGTGGTTGTGGCAAGCTTCGCAACTGTTACGGGTCTCGAGCTCTAAGAGCCGAGAATTGGTGGCGTGCCATGTTTCTCGACGCCGCAAATAGGGTTCCCATTTTCCCTAGCCTCAAGAAATGTGAAAAGGAAAGTCTTTTGTAGGCAAATTATCAGGAGGGCAGAGATATTCCATTACGCATCTCTCGAGAGACATGAAGGCAGTCTAATAAGAGGGAACAGTTGGTGGTTGTGGCAAGCTTCGCAACTGTTACGGGTCTCGAGCTCTAAGAGCCGAGAATTGGTGGCGTGCGATGTTTCTCGACGCGGCATATAGGGTTGCCATTTTCCCTAGCCGCAAGAAATGTGAAAAGGAAAGTCTTTTGTAGGCAAATTATCAGGAGGGCAGAGATATTCTATTACGCATCTCTCGAGAGACATGAAGGCAGTCTAATAAGAGGGAACAGTTGGTGGTTGTGGCAAGCTTCGCATCTGTTACGGGTCTCGAGCTCTAAGAGCCGAGAATTGGGGGTGTGCCATGTTTCTCGACGTGGCATATAGGGTTGCCATTTTCCCTAGCCGCAAGAAATGTGAAAAGGAAAGTCGTTTGTAGGCAAATTATCAGGAGGGCGGAGATATTCCATTACGCATCTCTCGAGAGACATGAAGGCAGTCTAATAATAGGGAACAGTTGGTGGTTGTGGCAAGCTTCGCAACTGTTACGGGTCTCGAGCTCTAAGAGCCGAGAATTGGTGGCGTGCCATGTTTCTCGACGCCGCAAATAGGGTTGCCATTTTCCCTAGCCGCAAGAAATGTGAAAAGGAAAGTCTTTTGTAGGCAAATTATCAGGAGGGCAGAGATATTCCATTACGCATCTCTCGAGAGACATGAAGGCAGTCTAATAAGAGGGAACAGTTGGTGGTTGTGGCAAGCTTCGCAACTGTTACGGGTCTCGAGCTCTAAGAGCCGAGAATTGGTGGCGTGCGATGTTTCTCGACGCGGCATATAGGGTTGCCATTTTCCCTAGCCGCAAGAAATGTGAAAAGGAAAGTCGTTTGTAGGCAAATTATCAGGAGGGCGGAGATATTCCATTACGCATCTCTCGAGAGACATGAAGGCAATCTAATAATAGGGAACAGTTGGTGGTTGTGGCAAGCTTCGCAACTGTTACGGGTCTCGAGCTCTAAGAGCCGAGAATTGGTGGCGTGCCATGTTTCTCGACGCCGCAAATAGGGTTGCCATTTTCCCTAGCCTCAAGAAATGTGAAAAGGAAAGTCTTTTGTAGGCAAATTATCAGGAGGGCAGAGATATTCCATTACGCATCTCTCGAGAGACATGAAGGCAGTCTAATAAGAGGGAACAGTTGGTGGTTGTGGCAAGCTTCGCAACTGTTACGGGTCTCGAGCTCTAAGAACCGAGAATTGGTGGCGTGCCATGTTTCTCGACGCGGCATATAGGGTTGCCATTTTCCCTAGCCGCAAGAAATGTGAAAAGGAAAGTCTTTTGTAGGCAAATTATCAGGAGGGCAGAGATATTCTATTACGCATCTCTCGAGAGACATGAAGGCAGTCTAATAAGAGGGAACAGTTGGTGGTCGTGGCAAGCTTCGCATCTGTTACGGGTCTCGAGCTCTAAGATCCGAGAATTGGGGGTGTGCCATGTTTCTCGACGTGGCACATAGGGTTGCAATTTTCCCTAGCCGCCAGAAATGTGAAAAGGAAAGTCGTTTGTAGGCAAATTATCAGGAGGGCGGAGATATTCCATTACGCATCTCTCGTGAGACATGAAGGCAGTCTAATAATAGGGAACAGTTGGTGGTTGGGGCAAGCTTCGCAACTGTTACGGGTCTCGAGCTCTAAGAGCCGAGAATTGGTGGCGTGCGATGTTTCTCGACGCGGCATATAGGGTTGCCATTTTCCCTAGCCGCAAGAAATGTGAAAAGGAAAGTCTTTTGTTTGCAAATTATCAGGAGGGCAGAGATGTTCCATTACGCATCTCTCGAGAGACAAGAAGGCAGTCTAATAAGAGGGAACAGTTGGTGGTTGGGGCAAGCTTCGCAACTGTTACGGGTCTCGAGCTCTAAGAGCCGAGAATTGGTGGCGTGCGATGTTTCTCGACGCGGCATATAGGGTTGCCATTTTCCCTAGCCGCAAGAAATGTGAAAAGGAAAGTCTTTTGTAGGCAAATTATCAGGAGGGCAGAGATATTCTATTACGCATCTCTCGAGAGACATGAAGGCAGTCTAATAAGAGGGAACAGTTGGTGGTTGTGGCAAGCTTCGCATCTGTTACGGGTCTCGAGCTCTAAGAGCCGAGAATTGGGGGTGTGCCATGTTTCTCGACGTGGCACATAGGGTTGCCATTTTCCCTAGCCGCCAGAAATTTGAAAAGGAAAGTCGTTTGTAGGCAAATTATCAGGAGGGCAGAGATATTCCATTACGCATCTCTCGTGAGACATGAAGGCAGTCTAATAATAGGGAACAGTTGGTGGTTGTGGCAAGCTTCGCAACTGTTACGGGTCTCGAGCTCTAAGAGCCGAGAATTGGTGGCGTGCCATGTTTCTCGACGCGGCAAATAGGGTTGCCATTTTCCCTAGCAACAAGAAATGTGAAAAGGAATGCCCTTTGTAGGCAAATTATCAGGAGGGCGGAGATATTCCATTACGCATCTCTCGAGAGACATGAAGGCAGTCTAATAAGAGGGAACAGTTGGTGGTTTTGGCAAGCTTTTCAACTGTTACGGGTCGCGAGCTCTAAGAGCCGAGAATTGGTGGCGTGCCGTGTTTCTTGACGCGGCAAATAGGGTTGCCATTTTCCCTAGCCGCAAGAAATGTGAAAAGGAAAGTCTTTCGTAGGCAAATTCTCGGGAGTGCAGAGATATTCCATTACGCATGTCTCGAGAGACATGAAGGCAGTCTAATATGAGGGAACAGTTGGTGGTTGTGGCAAGCTTCGCAACTGTTACGGGTCTCGAGCTCTAAGAGCCGAGAATTGGGGGCGTGCCATGTTTCTCGACGCAGCATATAGGGTTGTCAATTTCCCTAGCCGCAAGAAATGTGAAAAGGAAAGTCCTTTGTAGGCAAATTATCAGGAGGGCAGAAATATTCCCTTACGCATGTCTCCAGAGACATCAAGGCAGTCTAATAAGAGGGAACAGTTGGTGGTTGTGGCAAGCTTCGCAACTGTTACGGGTCTCGAGCTCTAAGAACCGAGAATTGGTGGCGTGCCATGTTTCTCGACGCCGCAAATAGGGTTGCCATTTTCCCTAGCCTCAAGAAATGTGAAAAGGAAAGTCTTTTGTATGCAAATTATCAGGAGGGCAGAGATATTCCATTACGCATCTCTCGAGAGACATGAAGGCAGTCTAATAAGAGGGAACAGTTGGTGGTTGTGGCAAGCTTCGCAACTGTTACGGGTCTCGAGCTCTAAGAGCCGAGAATTGGTGGCGTGCGATGTTTCTCGACGCGGCATATAGGGTTGCCATTTTTCCTAGCCGCAAGAAATGTGAAAAGGAAAGTCTTTGGTAGGCAAATTATTAGGAGGGCAGAGATATTCTATTACGCATCTCTCGAGAGACATGAAGGCAGTCTAATAAGAGGGAACAGTTGGTGGTTGTGGCAAGCTTCGCATCTGTTACGGGTCTCGAGCTCTAAGAGCCGAGAATTGGGGGTGTGCCATGTTTCTCGACGTGGCACATAGGGTTGCCATTTTCCCTAGCCGCCAGAAATGTGAAAAGGAAAGTCGTTTGTAGGCAAATTATCAGGAGGGCGGAGATATTCCATTACGCATCTCTCGTGAGACATGAAGGCAGTCTAATAATAGGGAACAGTTGGTGGTTGTGGCAAGCTTCGCAACTGTTACGGGTCCCGAGCTCTAAGAGCCGAGAATTGGTGGCGTGCCATGTTTCTAGACGCGGCAAATAGGGTTGCCATTTTCCCTAGCCGCAAGAAATGTGAAAAGGAATGTCCTTTGTAGGCAAATTATCAGGAGGGCGGAGGTATTCCATTACGCATCTCTCGAGAGACATGAAGGCAGTCTAATAAGAGGGAACAGTTGGTGGTTTTGGCAAGCTTCGCAACTGTTACGGGTCTCGAGCTCTAAGAGCCGAGAATTGGTGGCGTGCCGTGTTTCTCGACGCGGCAAATAGGTTTGCCATTTTCCCTAGCCGCAAGAAATGTGAAAAGGAAAGTCTTTCGTAGGCAAATTCTCGGGAGGGCAGAGATATTCCATTACGCATATCTCGAGAGACATGAAGGCAGTCTAATATGAGGGAACAGTTGGTGGTTGTGGCAAGCTTCGCAACTGTTACGGGTCTCGAGCTCTAAGAGCCGAGAATTGGGGGCGTGCCATGTTTCTCGACGTGGCAAATAGGGTTGCCATTTTCCTTAGCCGCAAGAAATGTGAAAAGGAAAGTCCTTTGTAGGCAAATTATCAGGAGGGCAGAAATATTCCCTTACGCATGTCTCCAGAGACATCAAGGCAGTCTAATAAGAGGGAACAGTTGGTGGTTGTGGCAAGCTTCGCAACTGTTACGGGTGTTGAGCTCTAAGAGCCGAGAATTGGGGGCGTGCCATGTTTCTCGACGTGGCAAATAGGGTTGCCATTTTCCTTAGCCGCAGGAAATGTGAAAAGGAAAGTCCTTTGTAGGCAAATTATCAGGAGGGCGGAGATATTCCATTACGCATCTCGAGAGAGACATCAAGGCAGTCTAATAAGAGGGAACAGTTGGTGGTTGTGGCAAGCTTCGCAACTGTTACGGGTCTCGAGCTCTAAGAGCCGAGAATTGGTGGCGTGCCATGTTTCTCGACGCGTCAAATAGGGTTGTCATTTTCCCTAGCCGCAAGAAATGTGAAAAGGAATGTCCTTTGTAGGCAAATTATCAGGAGGGCGGAGGTATTCCATTACGCATCTCTCGAGAGGCATGAAGGCAGTCTAATAAGAGGGAACAGTTGGTGGTTTTGGCAAGCTTCGCAACTGTTACGGGTCTCGAGCTCTAAGAGCCGAGAATTGGTGGCGTGCCGTGTTTCTCGACGCGGCAAATAGGGTTGCCATTTTCCCTAGCCGCAAGAAATGTGAAAAGGAAAGTCTTTTGTAGGCAAATTCTCGGGAGGGCAGAGATATTCCATTACGCATGTCTCGAGAGACATGAAGGCAGTCTAATATGAGGGAACAGTTGGTGGTTGTGGCAAGGTTCGCAACTGTTACGGGTCTCGAGCTCTAAGAGCCGAGAATTGGTGACGTGCCGTGTTTCTCGACGCGGCAAATAGGTTTGCCATTTTCCCTAGCCGCAAGAAATGTGAAAAGGAAAGTCTTTTGTAGGCAAATTCTCGGGAGGGCAGAGATATTCTCTTACGCATGTCTCCAGAGACATCAAGGCAGTCTAATAAGAGGGAACAGTTGGTGGTTGTGGCAAGCTTCGCAACTGTTACGGGTCTCGAGCTCTAAGAGCCGAGAATTGGTGACGTGCCATGTTTCTCGTCGTGGCTTATAGGGTTGCCATTTTCCCTAGCAGCAAGAAATGTGAAAAGGAAAGTCCTTTGTAGGCAAATTATCAGGAGGGCGGAGATATTCTATTACGCATCTCTCGAGAGACATGAAGGCAGTCTAATAAGAGGGAACAGTTGGTGGTTGTCGTAAGCTTCGCAACTGTTACGGGTCTCGCGCTCTAAGAGCCGAGATTTGGTGGCGTGCAATGTTTCTCGACGCGGCAAATAGGGTTGCCATTTACCCTAGCCGCAAGAAATGTTAAAAGGAAAGTCTTTTGTAGGCAAATTATCTGGAGGGCAGAGATATTCCATTACGCATCTCTCGAGAGACATGAAGGCAGTCTAATAAGAGGGAACAGTTGGTGGTTGTGGCAAGCTTCGCAACTGTTACGGGTCTCGAGCTCTAAGAGCCGAGAATTGGTGGCGTGCGATGTTTCTCGACGCGGCATATAGGGTTGCCATTTTCCCTAGCCGCAAGAAATGTGAAAAGGAAAGTCTTTTGTAGGCAAATTATCAGGAGGGCAGAGATATTCTATTACGCATCTCTCGAGAGACATGAAGGCAGTCTAATAAGAGGGAACAGTTGGTGGTTGTGGCAAGCTTCGCAACTGTTACGGGTCTCGAGCTCTAAGAGCCGAGAATTGGTGGCGTGCCGTGTTTCTCGACGCGGCAAATAGGGTTGCCATTTTCCCTAGCCGGGAGAAATGTGAAAAGGAAAGTCTTTTGTAGGCAAATTATCAGGAGGGCAGAGATATTCCATTACGCATCTCTCGAGAGACATGAAGGCAGTCTAATAAGAGGGAACAGTTGGTGGTTGTGGCAAGCTTCGCAACTGTTACGGGTCTCGAGCTCTAAGAGCCAAGAATTGGTGGCGTGCGATGTTTCTCGACGCGGCATATAGGGTTGCAATTTTCCCTAGCCGCAAGAAATGTGAAAAGGAAAGTCTTTTGTAGGCAAATTATCAGGAGGGCAGAGATATTCTATTACGCATCTCTCGAGAGACATGAAGGCAGTCTAATAAGAGGGAACAGTTGGTGGTTGTGGCAAGCTTCGCATCTGTTACGGGTCTCGAGCTCTAAGAGCCCAGTATTGGGGGTGTGCCATGTTTCTCGACGTGGCATATAGGGTTGCCATTTTCCCTAGCCGCAAGAAATGTGAAAAGGAAAGTCGTTTGTAGGCAAATTATCAGGAGGGCGGAGATATTCCATTACGCATCTCTCGAGAGACATGAAGGCAGTCTAATAATAGGGAACAGTTGGTGGTTGTGGCAAGCTTCGCAACTGTTACGGGTCTCGAGCTCTAAGAGCCGAGAATTTTTGGCGTGCCGTGTTTCTCGACGCGGCAAATAGGGTTGCCATTTTCCCTAGCCGCAAGAAATGTGAAAAGGAAAGTCCTTTGTAGGCAAATTATCAGGAGGGCACAAATATTCCCTTACGCATGTCACAAGAGACATCAAGGCAGTCTAATAAGAGGGAACAGTTGGTGGTTGTGGCAAGCTTCGCAACTGTTACGGGTCTCGAGCTCTAAGAGCCGAGAATTGGGGGCGTGCCATGTTTCTCGACGTGGCAAATAGGGTTGCCATTTTCCTTAGCCGCAAGAAATGTGAAAAGGAAAGTCCTTTGTAGGCAAATTATCAGGAGGGCAGAAATATTCCCTTACGCATGTCTCCAGAGACATCAAGGCAGTCTAATAAGAGGGAACAGTTGGTGGTTGTGGCAAGCTTCGCAACTGTTACGGGTCTCGAGCTCTAAGAGCCGAGAATTGGTGGCGTGCCATGTTTCTCGACGCCGCAAATAGGGTTGCCATTTTCCCTAGCCTCAAGAAATGTGAAGAGGAAAGTCTTTTGTAGGCAAATTATCAGGAGGGCAGAGATATTCCATTACGCATCTCTCGAGAGACATGAAGGCAGTCTAATAAGAGGGAACAGTTGGTGGTTGTGGCAAGCTTCGCATCTGTTACGGGTCTCGAGCTCTAAGAGCCCAGAATTGGGGGTGTGCCATGTTTCTCGACGTGGCATATAGGGTTGCCATTTTCCCTAGCCGCAAGAAATGTGAAAAGGAAAGTCGTTTGTAGGCAAATTATCAGGAGGGCGGAGATATTCCATTACGCATCTCTCGTGAGACATGAAGGCAGTCTAATAATAGGGAACAGTTGGTGGTTGTGGCAAGCTTCGCAACTGTTACGGGTCTCGAGCTCTAAGAGCCGAGAATTGGTGGCGTGCCATGTTTCTAGACGCGGCAAATAGGGTTGCCATTTTCCCTAGCCGCAAGAAATGTGAAAAGGAATGTCCTTTGTAGGCAAATTATCAGGAGGGCGGAGGTATTCCATTACGCATCTCTCGAGAGACATGAAGGCAGTCTAATAAGAGGGAACAGTTGGTGGTTTTGGCAAGCTTCGCAACTGTTACGGGTCTCGAGCTCTAAGAGCCGAGAATTGGTGGCGTGCCGTGTTTCTCGACGCGGCAAATAGGTTTGCCATTTTCCCTAGCCGCAAGAAATGTGAAAAGGAAAGTCTTTCGTAGGCAAATTCTCGGGAGGGCAGAGATATTCCATTACGCATATCTCGAGAGACATGAAGGCAGTCTAATATGAGGGAACAGTTGGTGGTTGTGGCAAGCTTCGCAACTGTTACGGGTCTCGAGCTCTAAGAGCCGAGAATTGGGGGCGTGCCATGTTTCTCGACGTGGCAAATAGGGTTGCCATTTTCCTTAGCCGCAAGAAATGTGAAAAGGAAAGTCCTTTGTAGGCAAATTATCAGGAGGGCAGAAATATTCCCTTACGCATGTCTCCAGAGACATCAAGGCAGTCTAATAAGAGGGAACAGTTGGTGGTTGTGGCAAGCTTCGCAACTGTTACGGGTGTTGAGCTCTAAGAGCCGAGAATTGGGGGCGTGCCATGTTTCTCGACGTGGCAAATAGGGTTGCCATTTTCCTTAGCCGCAGGAAATGTGAAAAGGAAAGTCCTTTGTAGGCAAATTATCAGGAGGGCGGAGATATTCCATTACGCATCTCTCGAGAGACATGAAGGCAGTCTAATAAGAGGGAACAGTTGGTGGTTGTGGCAAGCTTCGCAACTGTTACGGGTCTCGAGCTCTAAGAGCCGAGAATTGGTGGCGTGCCATGTTTCTCGACGCGGCAAATAGGGTTGTCATTTTCCCTAGCCGCAAGAAATGTGAAAAGGAATGTCCTTTGTAGGCAAATTATCAGGAGGGCGGAGGTATTCCATTACGCATCTCTCGAGAGGCATGAAGGCAGTCTAATAAGAGGGAACAGTTGGTGGTTTTGGCAAGCTTCGCAACTGTTACGGGTCTCGAGCTCTAAGAGCCGAGAATTGGTGGCGTGCCGTGTTTCTCGACGCGGCAAATAGGGTTGCCATTTTCCCTAGCCGCAAGAAATGTGAAAAGGAAAGTCTTTTGTAGGCAAATTCTCGGGAGGGCAGAGATATTCCATTACGCATGTCTCGAGAGACATGAAGGCAGTCTAATATGAGGGAACAGTTGGTGGTTGTGGCAAGGTTCGCAACTGTTACGGGTCTCGAGCTCTAAGAGCCGAGAATTGGTGACGTGCCGTGTTTCTCGACGCGGCAAATAGGTTTGCCATTTTCCCTAGCCGCAAGAAATGTGAAAAGGAAAGTCTTTTGTAGGCAAATTCTCGGGAGGGCAGAGATATTCTCTTACGCATGTCTCCAGAGACATCAAGGCAGTCTAATAAGAGGGAACAGTTGGTGGTTGTGGCAAGCTTCGCAACTGTTACGGGTCTCGAGCTCTAAGAGCCGAGAATTGGTGACGTGCCATGTTTCTCGTCGTGGCTTATAGGGTTGCCATTTTCCCTAGCAGCAAGAAATGTGAAAAGGAAAGTCCTTTGTAGGCAAATTATCAGGAGGGCGGAGATATTCTATTACGCATCTCTCGAGAGACATGAAGGCAGTCTAATAAGAGGGAACAGTTGGTGGTTGTCGTAAGCTTCGCAACTGTTACGGGTCTCGCGCTCTAAGAGCCGAGATTTGGTGGCGTGCAATGTTTCTCGACGCGGCAAATAGGGTTGCCATTTACCCTAGCCGCAAGAAATGTTAAAAGGAAAGTCTTTTGTAGGCAAATTATCTGGAGGGCAGAGATATTCCATTACGCATCTCTCGAGAGACATGAAGGCAGTCTAATAAGAGGGAACAGTTGGTGGTTGTGGCAAGCTTCGCAACTGTTACGGGTCTCGAGCTCTAAGAGCCGAGAATTGGTGGCGTGCGATGTTTCTCGACGCGGCATATAGGGTTGCCATTTTCCCTAGCCGCAAGAAATGTGAAAAGGAAAGTCTTTTGTAGGCAAATTATCAGGAGGGCAGAGATATTCTATTACGCATCTCTCGAGAGACATGAAGGCAGTCTAATAAGAGGGAACAGTTGGAAGTTGTGGCAAGCTTCGCAACTGTTACGGGTCTCGAGCTCTAAGAGCCGAGAATTGGTGGCGTGCCGTGTTTCTCGACGCGGCAAATAGGGTTGCCATTTTCCCTAGCCGGGAGAAATGTGAAAAGGAAAGTCTTTTGTAGGCAAATTATCAGGAGGGCAGAGATATTCCATTACGCATCTCTCGAGAGACATGAAGGCAGTCTAATAAGAGGGAACAGTTGGTGGTTGTGGCAAGCTTCGCAACTGTTACGGGTCTCGAGCTCTAAGAGCCAAGAATTGGTGGCGTGCGATGTTTCTCGACGCGGCATATAGGGTTGCAATTTTCCCTAGCCGCAAGAAATGTGAAAAGGAAAGTCTTTTGTAGGCAAATTATCAGGAGGGCAGAGATATTCTATTACGCATCTCTCGAGAGACATGGAGGCAGTCTAATAAGAGGGAACAGTTGGTGGTTGTGGCAAGCTTCGCATCTGTTACGGGTCTCGAGCTCTAAGAGCCCAGTATTGGGGGTGTGCCATGTTTCTCGACGTGGCATATAGGGTTGCCATTTTCCCTAGCCGCAAGAAATGTGAAAAGGAAAGTCGTTTGTAGGCAAATTATCAGGAGGGCGGAGATATTCCATTACGCATCTCTCGAGAGACATGAAGGCAGTCTAATAATAGGGAACAGTTGGTGGTTGTGGCAAGCTTCGCAACTGTTACGGGTCTCGAGCTCTAAGAGCCGAGAATTTTTGGCGTGCCGTGTTTCTCGACGCGGCAAATAGGGTTGCCATTTTCCCTAGCCGCAAGAAATGTGAAAAGGAAAGTCCTTTGTAGGCAAATTATCAGGAGGGCACAAATATTCCCTTACGCATGTCACAAGAGACATCAAGGCAGTCTAATAAGAGGGAACAGTTGGTGGTTGTGGCAAGCTTCGCAACTGTTACGGGTCTCGAGCTCTAAGAGCCGAGAATTGGGGGCGTGCCATGTTTCTCGACGTGGCAAATAGGGTTGCCATTTTCCTTAGCCGCAAGAAATGTGAAAAGGAAAGTCCTTTGTAGGCAAATTATCAGGAGGGCAGAAATATTCCCTTACGCATGTCTCCAGAGACATCAAGGCAGTCTAATAAGAGGGAACAGTTGGTGGTTGTGGCAAGCTTCGCAACTGTTACGGGTCTCGAGCTCTAAGAGCCGAGAATTGGTGGCGTGCCATGTTTCTCGACGCCGCAAATAGGGTTGCCATTTTCCCTAGCCTCAAGAAATGTGAAGAGGAAAGTCTTTTGTAGGCAAATTATCAGGAGGGCAGAGATATTCCATTACGCATCTCTCGAGAGACATGAAGGCAGTCTAATAAGAGGGAACAGTTGGTGGTTGTGGCAAGCTTCGCATCTGTTACGGGTCTCGAGCTCTAAGAGCCCAGAATTGGGGGTGTGCCATGTTTCTCGACGTGGCATATAGGGTTGCCATTTTCCCTAGCCGCAAGAAATGTGAAAAGGAAAGTCGTTTGTAGGCAAATTATCAGGAGGGCGGAGATATTCCATTACGCATCTCTCGAGAGACATGAAGGCAGTCTAATAATAGGGAACAGTTGGTGGTTGTGGCAAGCTTCGCAACTGTTACGGGTCTCGAGCTCTAAGAGCCGAGAATTTTTGGCGTGCCGTGTTTCTCGACGCGGCAAATAGGGTTGCCATTTTCCCTAGCCGCAAGAAATGTGAAAAGGAAAGTCCTTTGTAGGCAAATTATCAGGAGGGCAGAAATATTCCCTTACGCATGTCTCCAGAGACATCAAGGCAGTCTAATAAGAGGGAACAGTTGGTGGTTGTGGCAAGCTTCGCAACTGTTACGGGTCTCGAGCTCTAAGAGCCGAGAATTGGGGGCGTGCCATGTTTCTCGACGTGGCAAATAGGGTTGCCATTTTCCTTAGCCGCAAGAAATGTGAAAAGGAAAGTCCTTTGTAGGCAAATTATCAGGAGGGCAGAAATATTCCCTTACGCATGTCTCCAGAGACATCAAGGCAGTCTAATAAGATGGAACAGTTGGTGGTTGTGGCAAGCTTCGCAACTGTTACGGGTCTCGAGCTCTAAGAGCCGAAAATTGGGGGCGTGCCATGTTTCTCGACGTGGCAAATAGGGTTGCCATTTTCCTTAGCCGCAAGAAATGTGAAAAGGAAAGTCCTTTGTAGGCAAATTATCAGGAGGGCAGAAATATTCCCTTACGCATGTCTCCAGAGACATCAAGGCAGTCTAATAAGAGGGAACAGTTGGTTGTTGTGGCAAGCTTCGCAACTGTTACGGGTCTCGAGCTCTAAGAGCCAAGAATTGGGGGTGTGCCATGTTTCTCGACGTGGCATATAGGGTTGCCATTTTCCCTAGCCGCAAGAAATGTGAAAAGGAAAGTCGTTTGTAGGCAAATTATCAGGAGGGCGGAGATATTCCATTACGCATCTCTCGAGAGACATGAAGGCAGTCTAATAATAGGGAACAGTTGGTGGTTGTGGCAAGCTTCGCAACTGTTACGGGTCTCGAGCTCTAAGAGCCGAGAATTGGTGGCGTGCCATGTTTCTCGACGCCGCAAATAGGGTTGCCAATTTCCCTAGCCTCAAGAAATGTGAAATGGAAAGTCTTTTGTAGGAAAATTATCAGGAGGGCAGAGATATTCCATTACGCATCTCTCGAGAGACATCAAGGCAGTCTAATAAGAGGGAACAGTTGGTGGTTGTGGCAAGCTTCGCAACTGTTACGGGTCTCGAGCTCTAAGAGCCGAGAATTGGTGGCGTGCAATGTTTCTCGACGCCGCAAATAGGGTTGCCATTTTCCCTAGCCTCAAGAAATGTGAAAAGGAAAGTCTTTTGTAGGCAAATTATCAGGAGGGCAGAGATATTCCATTACGCATCTCTCGAGAGACATGAAGGCAGTCTAATAAGAGGGAACAGTTGGTGGTTGTGGCAAGCTTCGCAACTGTTACGGGTCTCGAGCTCTAAGAGCCGAGAATTGGTGGCGTGCGATGTTTCTCGACGCGGCATATAGGGTTGCCATTTTCCCTAGCCGCCAGAAATGTGAAAAGGAAAGTCGTTTGTAGGCAAATTCTCGGGAGGGCAGAGATATTCCATTACGCATGTCTCCAGAGACATCAAGGCAGTCTAATAAGAGGGAACAGTTGGTGGTTGTGGCAAGCTTCGCAACTGTTACGGGTCTCGAGCTCTAAGAGCCGAGAATTGGTGGCGTGCGATGTTTCTCGACGCGGCATATAGGGTTGCCATTTTCCCTAGCCGCAAGAAATGTGAAATGGAAAGTCTTTCGTAGGCAAATTCTCGGGAGGGCAGAGATATTCCATTACGCATGTCTCCAGAGACATCAAGGCAGTCTAATAAGAGGGAACAGTTGGTGGTTGTGGCAAGCTTCGCAACTGTTACGGGTGTTGAGCTCTAAGAGCCGAGAATTGGGGGCGTGCCATGTTTCTCGACGTGGCAAATAGGGTTGCCATTTTCCTTAGCCGCAGGAAATGTGAAAAGGAAAGTCCTTTGTAGGCAAATTATCAGGAGGGCGGAGATATTCCATTACGCATCTCGAGAGAGACATCAAGGCAGTCTAATAAGAGGGAACAGTTGGTGGTTGTGGCAAGCTTCGCAACTGTTACGGGTCTCGAGCTCTAAGAGCCGAGAATTGGTGGCGTGCCATGTTTCTCGACGCGGCAAATAGGGTTGTCATTTTCCCTAGCCGCAAGAAATGTGAAAAGGAAAGTCTTTTGTAGGCAAATTCTCGGGAGGGCAGAGATATTCCATTACGCATGTCTCGAGAGACATGAAGGCAGTCTAATATGAGGGAACAGTTGGTGGTTGTGGCAAGGTTCGCAACTGTTACGGGTCTCGAGCTCTAAGAGCCGAGAATTGGTGACGTGCCGTGTTTCTCGACGCGGCAAATAGGTTTGCCATTTTCCCTAGCCGCAAGAAATGTGAAAAGGAAAGTCTTTTGTAGGCAAATTCTCGGGAGGGCAGAGATATTCTCTTACGCATGTCTCCAGAGACATCAAGGCAGTCTAATAAGAGGGAACAGTTGGTGGTTGTGGCAAGCTTCGCAACTGTTACGGGTCTCGAGCTCTAAGAGCCGAGAATTGGTGGCGTGCCATGTTTCTCGTCGTGGCTTATAGGGTTGCCATTTTCCCTAGCAGCAAGAAATGTGAAAAGGAAAGTCCTTTGTAGGCAAATTATCAGGAGGGCGGAGATATTCTATTACGCATCTCTCGAGAGACATGAAGGCAGTCTAATAAGAGGGAACAGTTGGTGGTTGTCGTAAGCTTCGCAACTGTTACGGGTCTCGCGCTCTAAGAGCCGAGATTTGGTGGCGTGCAATGTTTCTCGACGCGGCAAATAGGGTTGCCATTTACCCTAGCCGCAAGAAATGTTAAAAGGAAAGTCTTTTGTAGGCAAATTATCTGGAGGGCAGAGATATTCCATTACGCATCTCTCGAGAGACATGAAGGCAGTCTAATAAGAGGGAACAGTTGGTGGTTGTGGCAAGCTTCGCAACAGTTACGGGTCTCGAGCTCTAAGAGCCGAGAATTGGTGGCATGCGATGTTTCTCGACGCGGCATATAGGGTTGCCATTTTCCCTAGCCGCAAGAAATGTGAAAAGGAAAGTCTTTTGTAGGCAAATTATCAGGAGGGCAGAGATATTCTATTACGCATCTCTCGAGAGACATGAAGGCAGTCTAATAAGAGGGAACAGTTGGTGGTTGTGGCAAGCTTCGCAACTGTTACGGGTCTCGAGCTCTAAGAGCCGAGAATTGGTGGCGTGCCGTGTTTCTCGACGCGGCAAATAGGGTTGCCATTTTCCCTAGCCGGGAGAAATGTGAAAAGGAAAGTCTTTTGTAGGCAAATTATCAGGAGGGCAGAGATATTCCATTACGCATCTCTCGAGAGACATGAAGGCAGTCTAATAAGAGGGAACAGTTGGTGGTTGTGGCAAGCTTCGCAACTGTTACGGGTCTCGAGCTCTAAGAGCCAAGAATTGGTGGCGTGCGATGTTTCTCGACGCGGCATATAGGGTTGCAATTTTCCCTAGCCGCAAGAAATGTGAAAAGGAAAGTCTTTTGTAGGCAAATTATCAGGAGGGCAGAGATATTCTATTACGCATCTCTCGAGAGACATGAAGGCAGTCTAATAAGAGGGAACAGTTGGTGGTTGTGGCAAGCTTCGCATCTGTTACGGGTCTCGAGCTCTAAGAGCCCAGTATTGGGGGTGTGCCATGTTTCTCGACGTGGCATATAGGGTTGCCATTTTCCCTAGCCGCAAGAAATGTGAAAAGGAAAGTCGTTTGTAGGCAAATTATCAGGAGGGCGGAGATATTCCATTACGCATCTCTCGAGAGACATGAAGGCAGTCTAATAATAGGGAACAGTTGGTGGTTGTGGCAAGCTTCGCAACTGTTACGGGTCTCGAGCTCTAAGAGCCGAGAATTTTTGGCGTGCCGTGTTTCTCGACGCGGCAAATAGGGTTGCCATTTTCCCTAGCCGCAAGAAATGTGAAAAGGAAAGTCCTTTGTAGGCAAATTATCAGGAGGGCAGAAATATTCCCTTACGCATGTCTCCAGAGACATCAAGGCAGTCTAATAAGAGGGAACAGTTGGTGGTTGTGGCAAGCTTCGCAACTGTTACGGGTCTCGAGCTCTAAGAGCCGAGAATTGGGGGCGTGCCATGTTTCTCGACGTGGCAAATAGGGTTGCCATTTTCCTTAGCCGCAAGAAATGTGAAAAGGAAAGTCCTTTGTAGGCAAATTATCAGGAGGGCAGAAATATTCCCTTACGCATGTCTCCAGAGACATCAAGGCAGTCTAATAAGATGGAACAGTTGGTGGTTGTGGCAAGCTTCGCAACTGTTACGGGTCTCGAGCTCTAAGAGCCGAAAATTGGGGGCGTGCCATGTTTCTCGACGTGGCAAATAGGGTTGCCATTTTCCTTAGCCGCAAGAAATGTGAAAAGGAAAGTCCTTTGTAGGCAAATTATCAGGAGGGCAGAAATATTCCCTTACGCATGTCTCGAGAGACATGAAGGCAGTCTAATAAGAGGGAACAGTTGGTGGTTGTGGCAAGCTTCGCAACTGTTACGGGTCTCGAGCTCTAAGAGCCGAGAATTGGTGGCGTGCGATGTTTCTCGACGCGGCATATAGGGTTGCCATTTTCCCTAGCCGCAAGAAATGTGAAAAGGAAAGTCTTTTGTAGGCAAATTATCAGGAGGGCAGAGATATTCTATTACGCATCTCTCGAGAGACATGAAGGCAGTCTAATAAGAGGGAACAGTTGGTGGTTGTGGCAAGCTTCGCATCTGTTACGGGTCTCGAGCTCTAAGAGCCGAGAATTGGGGGTGTGCCATGTTTCTCGACGTGGCATATAGGGTTGCCATTTTCCCTAGCCGCAAGAAATGTGAAAAGGAAAGTCGTTTGTAGGCAAATTATCAGGAGGGCGGAGATATTCCATTACGCATCTCTCGAGAGACATGAAGGCAGTCTAATAATCGGGAACAGTTGGTGGTTGTGGCAAGCTTCGCAACTGTTACGGGTCTCGAGCTCTAAGAGCCGAGAATTGGTGGCGTGCCATGTTTCTCGACGCCGCAAATAGGGTTGCCAATTTCCCTAGCCTCAAGAAATGTGAAATGGAAAGTCTTTTGTAGGAAAATTATCAGGAGGGCAGAGATATTCCATTACGCATCTCTCGAGAGACATCAAGGCAGTCTAATAAGAGGGAACAGTTGGTGGTTGTGGCAAGCTTCGCAACTGTTACGGGTCTCGAGCTCTAAGAGCCGAGAATTGGTGGCGTGCCATGTTTCTCGACGCCGCAAATAGGGTTGCCATTTTCCCTAGCCTCAAGAAATGTGAAAAGGAAAGTCTTTTGTAGGCACATTATCAGGAGGGCGGAGATATTCCATTACGCATCTCTCGAGAGACATGAAGGCAGTCTAATAATAGGGAACAGTTGGTGGTTGTGGCAAGCTTCGCAACTGTTACGGGTCTCGAGCTCTAAGAGCCGAGAATTGGTGACGTGCCGTGTTTCTCGACGCGGCAAATAGGTTTGCCATTTTCCCTAGCCGCAAGAAATGTGAAAAGGAAAGTCTTTTGTAGGCAAATTCTCGGGAGGGCAGAGATATTCTCTTACGCATGTCTCCAGAGACATCAAGGCAGTCTAATAAGAGGGAACAGTTGGTGGTTGTGGCAAGCTTCGCAACTGTTACGGGTCTCGAGCTCTAAGAGCCGAGAATTGGTGGCGTGCCATGTTTCTCGTCGTGGCTTATAGGGTTGCCATTTTCCCTAGCAGCAAGAAATGTGAAAAGGAAAGTCCTTTGTAGGCAAATTATCAGGAGGGCACAAATATTCCCTTACGCATGTCACAAGAGACATCAAGGCAGTCTAATAAGAGGGAACAGTTGGTGGTTGTCGTAAGCTTCGCAACTGTTACGGGTCTCGCGCTCTAAGAGCCGAGATTTGGTGGCGTGCAATGTTTCTCGACGCGGCAAATAGGGTTGCCATTTACCCTAGCCGCAAGAAATGTTAAAAGGAAAGTCTTTTGTAGGCAAATTATCTGGAGGGCAGAGATATTCCATTACGCATCTCTCGAGAGACATGAAGGCAGTCTAATAAGAGGGAACAGTTGGTGGTTGTGGCAAGCTTCGCAACTGTTACGGGTCTCGAGCTCTAAGAGCCGAGAATTGGTGGCGTGCGATGTTTCTCGACGCGGCATATAGGGTTGCCATTTTCCCTAGCCGCAAGAAATGTGAAAAGGAAAGTCTTTTGTAGGCAAATTATCAGGAGGGCAGAGATATTTTATTACGCATCTCTCGAGAGACATGAAGGCAGTCTAATAAGAGGGAACAGTTGGTGGTTGTGGCAAGCTTCGCAACTGTTACGGGTCTCGAGCTCTAAGAGCCGAGAATTGGTGGCGTGCCGTGTTTCTCGACGCGGCAAATAGGGTTGCCATTTTCCCTAGCCGGGAGAAATGTGAAAAGGAAAGTCTTTTGTAGGCAAATTATCAGGAGGGCAGAGATATTCCATTACGCATCTCTCGAGAGACATGAAGGCAGTCTAATAAGAGGGAACAGTTGGTGGTTGTGGCAAGCTTCGCAACTGTTACGGGTCTCGAGCTCTAAGAGCCAAGAATTGGTGGCGTGCGATGTTTCTCGACGCGGCATATAGGGTTGCAATTTTCCCTAGCCGCAAGAAATGTGAAAAGGAAAGTCTTTTGTAGGCAAATTATCAGGAGGGCAGAGATATTCTATTACGCATCTCTCGAGAGACATGAAGGCAGTCTAATAAGAGGGAACAGTTGGTGGTTGTGGCAAGCTTCGCATCTGTTACGGGTCTCGAGCTCTAAGAGCCCAGTATTGGGGGTGTGCCATGTTTCTCGACGTGGCATATAGGGTTGCCATTTTCCCTAGCCGCAAGAAATGTGAAAAGGAAAGTCGTTTGTAGACAAATTATCAGGAGGGCGGAGATATTCCATTACGCATCTCTCGAGAGACATGAAGGCAGTCTAATAATAGGGAACAGTTGGTGGTTGTGGCAAGCTTCGCAACTGTTACGGGTCTCGAGCTCTAAGAGCCGAGAATTTTTGGCGTGCCGTGTTTCTCGACGCGGCAAATAGGGTTGCCATTTTCCCTAGCCGCAAGAAATGTGAAAAGGAAAGTCCTTTGTAGGCAAATTATCAGGAGGGCACAAATATTCCCTTACGCATGTCACAAGAGACATCAAGGCAGTCTAATAAGAGGGAACAGTTGGTGGTTGTGGCAAGCTTCGCAACTGTTACGGGTCTCGAGCTCTAAGAGCCGAGAATTGGGGGCGTGCCATGTTTCTCGACGTGGCAAATAGGGTTGCCATTTTCCTTAGCCGCAAGAAATGTGAAAAGGAAAGTCCTTTGTAGGCAAATTATCAGGAGGGCAGAAATATTCCCTTACGCATGTCTCCAGAGACATCAAGGCAGTCTAATAAGAGGGAACAGTTGGTGGTTGTGGCAAGCTTCGCAACTGTTACGGGTCTCGAGCTCTAAGAGCCGAGAATTGGTGGCGTGCCATGTTTCTCGACGCCGCAAATAGGGTTGCCATTTTCCCTAGCCTCAAGAAATGTGAAGAGGAAAGTCTTTTGTAGGCAAATTATCAGGAGGGCAGAGATATTCCATTACGCATCTCTCGAGAGACATGAAGGCAGTCTAATAAGAGGGAACATTTGGTGGTTGTGGCAAGCTTCGCATCTGTTACGGGTCTCGAGCTCTAAGAGCCCAGAATTGGGGGTGTGCCATGTTTCTCGACGTGGCATATAGGGTTGCCATTTTCCCTAGCCGCAAGAAATGTGAAAAGGAAAGTCGTTTGTAGGCAAATTATCAGGAGGGCGGAGATATTCCATTACGCATCTCTCGAGAGACATGAAGGCAGTCTAATAATAGGGAACAGTTGGTGGTTGTGGCAAGCTTCGCAACTGTTACGGGTCTCGAGCTCTAAGAGCCGAGAATTTTTGGCGTGCCGTGTTTCTCGACGCGGCAAATAGGGTTGCCATTTTCCCTAGCCGCAAGAAATGTGAAAAGGAAAGTCCTTTGTAGGCAAATTATCAGGAGGGCAGAAATATTCCCTTACGCATGTCTCCAGAGACATCAAGGCAGTCTAATAAGATGGAACAGTTGGTGGTTGTGGCAAGCTTCGCAACTGTTACGGGTCTCGAGCTCTAAGAGCCGAAAATTGGGGGCGTGCCATGTTTCTCGACGTGGCAAATAGGGTTGCCATTTTCCTTAGCCGCAAGAAATGTGAAAAGGAAAGTCCTTTGTAGGCAAATTATCAGGAGGGCAGAAATATTCCCTTACGCATGTCTCCAGAGACATCAAGGCAGTCTAATAAGAGGGAACAGTTGGTTGTTGTGGCAAGCTTCGCAACTGTTACGGGTCTCGAGCTCTAAGAGCCGAGAATTGGCGGCGTGCCATGTTTCTCGACGCAGCATATAGGGTTGTCAATTTCCCTAGCCGCAAGAAATGTGAAAAGGAAAGTCCTTTGTAGGCAAATTATCAGGAGGGCGGAGATATTCCATTACGCATCTCTCGAGAGACATGAAGGCAGTCTAATAAGAGGGAACAGTTGGTGGTTGTGGCAAGCTTCGCAACTGTTACGGGTCTCGAGCTCTAAGAGCCGAGAATTGGTGGCGTGCGATGTTTCTCGACGCGGCATATAGGGTTGCCATTTTCCCTAGCCGCAAGAAATGTGAAAAGGAAAGTCTTTTGTAGGCAAATTATCAGGAGGGCAGAGATATTCTATTACGCATCTCTCGAGAGACATGAAGGCAGTCTAATAAGAGGGAACAGTTGGTGGTTGTGGCAAGCTTCGCATCTGTTACGGGTCTCGAGCTCTAAGAGCCGAGAATTGGGGGTGTGCCATGTTTCTCGACGTGGCATATAGGGTTGCCATTTTCCCTAGCCGCAAGAAATGTGAAAAGGAAAGTCGTTTGTATACAAATTATCAGGAGGGCGGAGATATTCCATTACGCATCTCTCGAGAGACATGAAGGCAGTCTAATAATAGGGAACAGTTGGTGGTTGTGGCAAGCTTCGCAACTGTTACGGGTCTCGAGCTCTAAGAGCCGAGAATTGGTGGCGTGCCATGTTTCTCGACCCCGCAAATAGGGTTGCCAATTTCCCTAGCCTCAAGAAATGTGAAATGGAAAGTCTTTTGTAGGAAAATTATCAGGAGGGCAGAGATATTCCATTACGCATCTCTCGAGAGACATCAAGGCAGTCTAATAAGAGGGAACAGTTGGTGGTTGTGGCAAGCTTCGCAACTGTTACGGGTCTCGAGCTCTAAGAGCCGAGAATTGGTGGCGTGCCATGTTTCTCGACGCCGCAAATAGGGTTGCCATTTTCCCTAGCCTCAAGAAATGTGAAGAGGAAAGTCTTTTGTAGGCAAATTATCAGGAGGGCAGAGATATTCCATTACGCATCTCTCGAGAGACATGAAGGCAGTCTAATAAGAGGGAACAGTTGGTGGTTGTGGCAAGCTTCGCATCTGTTACGGGTCTCGAGCTCTAAGAGCCCAGAATTGGGGGTGTGCCATGTTTCTCGACGTGGCATATAGGGTTGCCATTTTCCCTAGCCGCAAGAAATGTGAAAAGGAAAGTCGTTTGTAGGCAAATTATCAGGAGGGCGGAGATATTCCATTACGCATCTCTCGAGAGACATGAAGGCAGTCTAATAATAGGGAACAGTTGGTGGTTGTGGCAAGCTTCGCAACTGTTACGGGTCTCGAGCTCTAAGAGCCGAAAATTGGGGGCGTGCCATGTTTCTCGACGTGGCAAATAGGGTTGCCATTTTCCTTAGCCGCAAGAAATGTGAAGAGGAAAGTCTTTTGTAGGCAAATTATCAGGAGGGCAGAGATATTCCATTACGCATCTCTCGAGAGACATGAAGGCAGTCTAATAAGAGGGAACATTTGGTGGTTGTGGCAAGCTTCGCATCTGTTACGGGTCTCGAGCTCTAAGAGCCCAGAATTGGGGGTGTGCCATGTTTCTCGACGTGGCATATAGGGTTGCCATTTTCCCTAGCCGCAAGAAATGTGAAAAGGAAAGTCGTTTGTAGGCAAATTATCAGGAGGGCGGAGATATTCCATTACGCATCTCTCGAGAGACATGAAGGCAGTCTAATAATAGGGAACAGTTGGTGGTTGTGGCAAGCTTCGCAACTGTTACGGGTCTCGAGCTCTAAGAGCCGAGAATTTTTGGCGTGCCGTGTTTCTCGACGCGGCAAATAGGGTTGCCATTTTCCCTAGCCGCAAGAAATGTGAAAAGGAAAGTCCTTTGTAGGCAAATTATCAGGAGGGCAGAAATATTCCCTTACGCATGTCTCCAGAGACATCAAGGCAGTCTAATAAGATGGAACAGTTGGTGGTTGTGGCAAGCTTCGCAACTGTTACGGGTCTCGAGCTCTAAGAGCCGAAAATTGGGGGCGTGCCATGTTTCTCGACGTGGCAAATAGGGTTGCCATTTTCCTTAGCCGCAAGAAATGTGAAAAGGAAAGTCCTTTGTAGGCAAATTATCAGGAGGGCAGAAATATTCCCTTACGCATGTCTCCAGAGACATCAAGGCAGTCTAATAAGAGGGAACAGTTGGTTGTTGTGGCAAGCTTCGCAACTGTTACGGGTCTCGAGCTCTAAGAGCCGAGAATTGGCGGCGTGCCATGTTTCTCGACGCAGCATATAGGGTTGTCAATTTCCCTAGCCGCAAGAAATGTGAAAAGGAAAGTCCTTTGTAGGCAAATTATCAGGAGGGCGGAGATATTCCATTACGCATCTCTCGAGAGACATGAAGGCAGTCTAATAAGAGGGAACAGTTGGTGGTTGTGGCAAGCTTCGCAACTGTTACGGGTCTCGAGCTCTAAGAGCCGAGAATTGGTGGCGTGCGATGTTTCTCGACGCGGCATATAGGGTTGCCATTTTCCCTAGCCGCAAGAAATGTGAAAAGGAAAGTCTTTTGTAGGCAAATTATCAGGAGGGCAGAGATATTCTATTACGCATCTCTCGAGAGACATGAAGGCAGTCTAATAAGAGGGAACAGTTGGTGGTTGTGGCAAGCTTCGCATCTGTTACGGGTCTCGAGCTCTAAGAGCCGAGAATTGGGGGTGTGCCATGTTTCTCGACGTGGCATATAGGGTTGCCATTTTCCCTAGCCGCAAGAAATGTGAAAAGGAAAGTCGTTTGTATACAAATTATCAGGAGGGCGGAGATATTCCATTACGCATCTCTCGAGAGACATGAAGGCAGTCTAATAATAGGGAACAGTTGGTGGTTGTGGCAAGCTTCGCAACTGTTACGGGTCTCGAGCTCTAAGAGCCGAGAATTGGTGGCGTGCCATGTTTCTCGACGCCGCAAATAGGGTTGCCAATTTCCCTAGCCTCAAGAAATGTGAAATGGAAAGTCTTTTGTAGGAAAATTATCAGGAGGGCAGAGATATTCCATTACGCATCTCTCGAGAGACATCAAGGCAGTCTAATAAGAGGGAACAGTTGGTGGTTGTGGCAAGCTTCGCAACTGTTACGGGTCTCGAGCTCTAAGAGCCGAGAATTGGTGGCGTGCCATGTTTCTCGACGCCGCAAATAGGGTTGCCATTTTCCCTAGCCTCAAGAAATGTGAAGAGGAAAGTCTTTTGTAGGCAAATTATCAGGAGGGCAGAGATATTCCATTACGCATCTCTCGAGAGACATGAAGGCAGTCTAATAAGAGGGAACAGTTGGTGGTTGTGGCAAGCTTCGCATCTGTTACGGGTCTCGAGCTCTAAGAGCCCAGAATTGGGGGTGTGCCATGTTTCTCGACGTGGCATATAGGGTTGCCATTTTCCCTAGCCGCAAGAAATGTGAAAAGGAAAGTCGTTTGTAGGCAAATTATCAGGAGGGCGGAGATATTCCATTACGCATCTCTCGAGAGACATGAAGGCAGTCTAATAATAGGGAACAGTTGGTGGTTGTGGCAAGCTTCGCAACTGTTACGGGTCTCGAGCTCTAAGAGCCGAAAATTGGGGGCGTGCCATGTTTCTCGACGTGGCAAATAGGGTTGCCATTTTCCTTAGCCGCAAGAAATGTGAAAAGGAAAGTCCTTTGTAGGCAAATTATCAGGAGGGCAGAAATATTCCCTTACGCATGTCTCCAGAGACATCAAGGCAGTCTAATAAGAGGGAACAGTTGGTTGTTGTGGCAAGCTTCGCAACTGTTACGGGTCTCGAGCTCTAAGAGCCGAGAATTGGCGGCGTGCCATGTTTCTCGACGCAGCATATAGGGTTGTCAATTTCCCTAGCCGCAAGAAATGTGAAAAGGAAAGTCCTTTGTAGGCAAATTATCAGGAGGGCGGAGATATTCCATTACGCATCTCTCGAGAGACATGAAGGCAGTCTAATAAGAGGGAACAGTTGGTGGTTGTGGCAAGCTTCGCAACTGTTACGGGTCTCGAGCTCTAAGAGCCGAGAATTGGTGGCGTGCGATGTTTCTCGACGCGGCATATAGGGTTGCCATTTTCCCTAGCCGCAAGAAATGTGAAAAGGAAAGTCTTTTGTAGGCAAATTATCAGGAGGGCAGAGATATTCTATTACGCATCTCTCGAGAGACATGAAGGCAGTCTAATAAGAGGGAACAGTTGGTGGTTGTGGCAAGCTTCGCATCTGTTGCGGGTCTCGAGCTCTAAGAGCCGAGAATTGGGGGTGTGCCATGTTTCTCGACGTGGCATATAGGGTTGCCATTTTCCCTAGCCGCAAGAAATGTGAAAAGGAAAGTCGTTTGTAGGCAAATTATCAGGAGGGCGGAGATATTCCATTACGCATCTCTCGAGAGACATGAAGGCAGTCTAATAATAGGGAACAGTTGGTGGTTGTGGCAAGCTTCGCAACTGTTACGGGTCTCGAGCTCTAAGAGCCGAGAATTGGTGGCGTGCCATGTTTCTCGACGCCGCAAATAGGGTTGCCAATTTCCCTAGCCTCAAGAAATGTGAAATGGAAAGTCTTTTGTAGGAAAATTATCAGGAGGGCAGAGATATTCCATTACGCATCTCTCGAGAGACATGAAGGCAGTCTAATAAGAGGGAACAGTTGGTGGTTGTGGCAAGCTTCGCAACTGTTACGGGTCTCGAGCTCTAAGAGCCGAGAATTGGTGGCGTGCGATGTTTCTCGACGCGGCATATAGGGTTGCCATTTTCCCTAGCCGCAAGAAATGTGAAAAGGAAAGTCTTTTGTAGGCAAATTATCAGGAGGGCAGAGATATTCTATTACGCATCTCTCGAGAGACATGAAGGCAGTCTAATAAGAGGGAACAGTTGGTGGTTGTGGCAAGCTTCGCAACTGTTACGGGTCTCGAGCTCTAAGAGCCGAGAATTGGTGGCGTGCCGTGTTTCTCGACGCGGCAAATAGGGTTGCCATTTTCCCTAGCCGGGAGAAATGTGAAAAGGAAAGTCTTTTGTAGGCAAATTATCAGGAGGGCAGAGATATTCCATTACGCATCTCTCGAGAGACATGAAGGCAGTCTAATAAGAGGGAACAGTTGGTGGTTGTGGCAAGCTTCGCAACTGTTACGGGTCTCGAGCTCTAAGAGCCAAGAATTGGTGGCGTGCGATGTTTCTCGACGCGGCATATAGGGTTGCAATTTTCCCTAGCCGCAAGAAATGTGAAAAGGAAAGTCTTTTGTAGGCAAATTATCAGGAGGGCAGAGATATTCTATTACGCATCTCTCGAGAGACATGAAGGCAGTCTAATAAGAGGGAACAGTTGGTGGTTGTGGCAAGCTTCGCATCTGTTACGGGTCTCGAGCTCTAAGAGCCCAGTATTGGGGGTGTGCCATGTTTCTCGACGTGGCATATAGGGTTGCCATTTTCCCTAGCCGCAAGAAATGTGAAAAGGAAAGTCTTTTGTATGCAAATTATCAGGAGGGCGGAGATATTCCATTACGCATCTCTCGAGAGACATGAAGGCAGTCTAATAATAGGGAATAGTTGGTGGTTGTGGCAAGCTTCGCAACTGTTACGGGTCTCGAGCTCTAAGAGCCGAGAATTGGGGGCGTGCCATGTTTCTCGACGTGGCAAATAGGGTTGCCATTTTCCTTAGCCGCTAGAAATGTGAAAAGGAAAGTCCTTTGTAGGCAAATTATCAGGAGGGCAGAAATATTCCCTTACGCATGTCTCCAGAGACATCAAGGCAGTCTAATAACAGGGAACAGTTGGTGGTTGTGGCAAGCTTCGCAACTGTTACGGGTCTCGAGCTCTAAGAGCCGAGAATTGGTGGCGTGCCATGTTTCTCGACGCCGCAAATAGGGTTGCCATTTTCCCTAGCCTCAAGAAATGTGAAGAGGAAAGTCTTTTGTAGGCAAATTATCAGGAGGGCAGAGATATTCCATTACGCATCTCTCGAGAGACATGAAGGCAGTCTAATAAGAGGGAACAGTTGGTGGTTGTGGCAAGCTTCGCATCTGTTACGGGTCTCGAGCTCTAAGAGCCCAGAATTGGGGGTGTGCCATGTTTCTCGACGTGGCATATAGGGTTGCCATTTTCCCTAGCCGCAAGAAATGTGAAAAGGAAAGTCGTTTGTAGGCAAATTATCAGGAGGGCGGAGATATTCCATTACGCATCTCTCGAGAGACATGAAGGCAGTCTAATAATAGGGAACAGTTGGTGGTTGTGGCAAGCTTCGCAACTGTTACGGGTCTCGAGCTCTAAGAGCCGATAATTTTTGGCGTGCCGTGTTTCTCGACGCGGCAAATAGGGTTGCCATTTTCCCTAGCCGCAAGAAATGTGAAAAGGAAAGTCCTTTGAAGGCAAATTATCAGGAGGGCAGAAATATTCCCTTACGCATGTCTCCAGAGACATCAAGGCAGTCTAATAAGAGGGAACAGTTGGTGGTTGTGGCAAGCTTCGCAACTGTTACGGGTCTCGAGCTCTAAGAGCCGAGAATTGGGGGCGTGCCATGTTTCTCGACGTGGCAAATAGGGTTGCCATTTTCCTTAGCCGCAAGAAATGTGAAAAGGAAAGTCCTTTGTAGGCAAATTATCAGGAGGGCAGAAATATTCCCTTACGCATGTCTCCAGAGACATCAAGGCAGTCTAATAAGATGGAACAGTTGGTGGTTGTGGCAAGCTTCGCAACTGTTACGGGTCTCGAGCTCTAAGAGCCGAAAATTGGGGGCGTGCCATGTTTCTCGACGTGGCAAATAGGGTTGCCATTTTCCTTAGCCGCAAGAAATGTGAAAAGGAAAGTCCTTTGTAGGCAAATTATCAGGAGGGCAGAAATATTCCCTTACGCATGTCTCCAGAGACATCAAGGCAGTCTAATAAGAGGGAACAGTTGGTTGTTGTGGCAAGCTTCGCAACTGTTACGGGTCTCGAGCTCTAAGAGCCGAGAATTGGCGGCGTGCCATGTTTCTCGACGCAGCATATAGGGTTGTCAATTTCCCTAGCCGCAAGAAATGTGAAAAGGAAAGTCCTTTGTAGGCAAATTATCAGGAGGGCGGAGATATTCCATTACGCATCTCTCGAGAGACATGAAGGCAGTCTAATAAGAGGGAACAGTTGGTGGTTGTGGCAAGCTTCGCAACTGTTACGGGTCTCGAGCTCTAAGAGCCGAGAATTGGTGGCGTGCGATGTTTCTCGACGCGGCATATAGGGTTGCCATTTTCCCTAGCCGCAAGAAATGTGAAAAGGAAAGTCTTTTGTAGGCAAATTATCAGGAGGGCAGAGATATTCTATTACGCATCTCTCGAGAGACATGAAGGCAGTCTAATAAGAGGGAACAGTTGGTGGTTGTGGCAAGCTTCGCATCTGTTACGGGTCTCGAGCTCTAAGAGCCGAGAATTGGGGGTGTGCCATGTTTCTCGACGTGGCATATAGGGTTGCCATTTTCCCTAGCCGCAAGAAATGTGAAAAGGAAAGTCGTTTGTAGGCAAATTATCAGGAGGGCGGAGATATTCCATTACGCATCTCTCGAGAGACATGAAGGCAGTCTAATAATAGGGAACAGTTGGTGGTTGTGGCAAGCTTCGCAACTGTTACGGGTCTCGAGCTCTAAGAGCCGAGAATTGGTGGCGTGCCATGTTTCTCGACGCCGCAAATAGGGTTGCCAATTTCCCTAGCCTCAAGAAATGTGAAATGGAAAGTCTTTTGTAGGAAAATTATCAGGAGGGCAGAGATATTCCATTACGCATCTTTCGAGAGACATCAAGGCAGTCTAATAAGAGGGAACAGTTGGTTGTTGTGGCAAGCTTCGCAACTGTTACGGGTCTCGAGCTCTAAGAGCCGAGAATTGGTGGCGTGCGATGTTTCTCGACGCGGCATATAGGGTTGCCATTTTCCTTAGCCGCAAGAAATGTGAAAAGGAAAGTCCTTTGTAGGCAAATTATCAGGAGGGCAGAAATATTCCCATACGCATGTCTCCAGAGACATCAAGGCAGTCTAATAAGATGGAACAGTTGGTGGTTGTGGCAAGCTTCGCAACTGTTACGGGTCTCGAGCTCTAAGAGCCGAAAATTAGGGGCGTGCCATGTTTCTCGACGTGGCAAATAGGGTTGCCATTTTCCTTAGCCGCAAGAAATGTGAAAAGGAAAGTCCTTTGTAGGCAAATTATCAGGAGGGCAGAAATATTCCCTTACGCATGTCTCCAGAGACATCAAGGCAGTCTAATAAGAGGGAACAGTTGGTTGTTGTGGCAAGCTTCGCAACTGTTACGGGTCTCGAGCTCTAAGAGCCGAGAATTGGCGGCGTGCCATGTTTCTCGACGCAGCATATAGGGTTGTCAATTTCCCTAGCCGCAAGAAATGTGAAAAGGAAAGTCCTTTGTAGGCAAATTATCAGGAGGGCGGAGATATTCCATTACGCATCTCTCGAGAGACATGAAGGCAGTCTAATAAGAGGGAACAGTTGGTGGTTGTGGCAAGCTTCGCAACTGTTACGGGTCTCGAGCTCTAAGAGCCGAGAATTGGTGGCGTGCGATGTTTCTCGACGCGGCATATAGGGTTGCCATTTTCCCTAGCCGCAAGAAATGTGAAAAGGAAAGTCTTTTGTAGGCAAATTATCAGGAGGGCAGAGATATTCTATTACGCATCTCTCGAGAGACATGAAGGCAGTCTAATAAGAGGGAACAGTTGGTGGTTGTGGCAAGCTTCGCATCTGTTACGGGTCTCGAGCTCTAAGAGCCGAGAATTGGGGGTGTGCCATGTTTCTCGACGTGGCATATAGGGTTGCCATTTTCCCTAGCCGCAAGAAATGTGAAAAGGAAAGTCGTTTGTAGGCAAATTATCAGGAGGGCGGAGATATTCCATTACGCATCTCTCGAGAGACATGAAGGCAGTCTAATAATAGGGAACAGTTGGTGGTTGTGGCAAGCTTCGCAACTGTTACGGGTCTCGAGCTCTAAGAGCCGAGAATTGGTGGCGTGCCATGTTTCTCGACGCCGCAAATAGGGTTGCCAATTTCCCTAGCCTCAAGAAATGTGAAATGGAAAGTCTTTTGTAGGAAAATTATCAGGAGGGCAGAGATATTCCATTACGCATCTCTCGAGAGACATCAAGGCAGTCTAATAAGAGGGAACAGTTGGTGGTTGTGGCAATCTTCGCAACTGTTACGGGTCTCGAGCTCTAAGAGCCGAGAATTGGTGGCGTGCGATGTTTCTCGACGCGGCATATAGGGTTGCCATTTTCCCTAGCCGCAAGAAATGTGAAAAGGAAAGTCTTTTGTAGGCAAATTATCAGGAGGGCAGAGATATTCTATTACGCATCTCTCGAGAGACATGAAGGCAGTCTAATAAGAGGGAACAGTTGGTGGTTGTGGCAAGCTTCGCATCTGTTACGGGTCTCGAGCTCTAAGAGCCGAGAATTGGGGGTGTGCCATGTTTCTCGACGTGGCATATAGGGTTGCCATTTTCCCTAGCCGCAAGAAATGTGAAAAGGAAAGTCGTTTGTAGGCAAATTATCAGGAGGGCGGAGATATTCCATTACGCATCTCTCGAGAGACATGAAGGCAGTCTAATAATAGGGAACAGTTGGTGGTTGTGGCAAGCTTCGCAACTGTTACGGGTCTCGAGCTCTAAGAGCCGAGAATTGGTGGCGTGCCATGTTTCTCGACGCCGCAAATAGGGTTGCCAATTTCCCTAGCCTCAAGAAATGTGAAATGGAAAGTCTTTTGTAGGAAAATTATCAGGAGGGCAGAGATATTCCATTACGCATCTCTCGAGAGACATGAAGGCAGTCTAATAAGAGGGAACAGTTGGTGGTTGTGGCAAGCTTCGCAACTGTTACGGGTCTCGAGCTCTAAGAGCCGAGAATTGGTGGCGTGCGATGTTTCTCGACGCGGCATATAGGGTTGCCATTTTCCCTAGCCGCAAGAAATTTGAAAAGGAAAGTCTTTTGTAGGCAAATTATCAGGAGGGCAGAGATATTCTATTACGCATCTCTCGAGAGACATGAAGGCAGTCTAATAAGAGGGAACAGTTGGTGGTTGTGGCAAGCTTCGCAACTGTTACGGGTCTCGAGCTCTAAGAGCCGAGAATTGGTGGCGTGCCGTGTTTCTCGACGCGGCAAATAGGGTTGCCATTTTCCCTAGCCGGGAGAAATGTGAAAAGGAAAGTCTTTTGTAGGCAAATTATCAGGAGGGCAGAGATATTCCATTACGCATCTCTCGAGAGACATGAAGGCAGTCTAATAAGAGGGAACAGTTGGTGGTTGTGGCAAGCTTCGCAACTGTTACGGGTCTCGAGCTCTAAGAGCCGAGAATTGGGGGCGTGCCATGTTTCTCGACGTGGCAAATAGGGTTGCCATTTTCCTTAGCCGCAAGAAATGTGAAAAGGAAAGTCCTTTGTAGGCAAATTATCAGGAGGGCAGAAATATTCCCTTACGCATGTCTCCAGAGACATCAAGGCAGTCTAATAAGAGGGAACAGTTGGTGGTTGTGGCAAGCTTCGCAACTGTTACGGGTCTCGAGCTCTAAGAGCCGAGAATTGGTGGCGTGCCATGTTTCTCGACGCCGCAAATAGGGTTGCCATTTTCCCTAGCCTCAAGAAATGTGAAGAGGAAAGTCTTTTGTAGGCAAATTATCAGGAGGGCAGAGATATTCCATTACGCATCTCTCGAGAGACATGAAGGCAGTCTAATAAGAGGGAACAGTTGGTGGTTGTGGCAAGCTTCGCATCTGTTACGGGTCTCGAGCTCTAAGAGCCCAGAATTGGGGGTGTGCCATGTTTCTCGACGTGGCATATAGGGTTGCCATTTTCCCTAGCCGCAAGAAATGTGAAAAGGAAAGTCCTTTGTAGGCAAATTATCAGGAGGGCACAAATATTCCCTTACGCATGTCACAAGAGACATCAAGGCAGTCTAATAAGAGGGAACAGTTGGTGGTTGTGGCAAGCTTCGCAACTGTTACGGGTCTCGAGCTCTAAGAGCCGAGAATTGGGGGCGTGCCATGTTTCTCGACGTGGCAAATAGGGTTGCCATTTTCCTTAGCCGCAAGAAATGTGAAAAGGAAAGTCCTTTGTAGGCAAATTATCAGGAGGGCAGAAATATTCCCTTACGCATGTCTCCAGAGACATCAAGGCAGTCTAATAAGAGGGAACAGTTGGTGGTTGTGGCAAGCTTCGCAACTGTTACGGGTCTCGAGCTCTAAGAGCCGAGAATTGGTGGCGTGCCATGTTTCTCGACGCCGCAAATAGGGTTGCCATTTTCCCTAGCCTCAAGAAATGTGAAGAGGAAAGTCTTTTGTAGGCAAATTATCAGGAGGGCAGAGATATTCCATTACGCATCTCTCGAGAGACATGAAGGCAGTCTAATAAGAGGGAACATTTGGTGGTTGTGGCAAGCTTCGCATCTGTTACGGGTCTCGAGCTCTAAGAGCCCAGAATTGGGGGTGTGCCATGTTTCTCGACGTGGCATATAGGGTTGCCATTTTCCCTAGCCGCAAGAAATGTGAAAAGGAAAGTCGTTTGTAGGCAAATTATCAGGAGGGCGGAGATATTCCATTACGCATCTCTCGAGAGACATGAAGGCAGTCTAATAATAGGGAACAGTTGGTGGTTGTGGCAAGCTTCGCAACTGTTACGGGTCTCGAGCTCTAAGAGCCGAGAATTTTTGGCGTGCCGTGTTTCTCGACGCGGCAAATAGGGTTGCCATTTTCCCTAGCCGCAAGAAATGTGAAAAGGAAAGTCCTTTGTAGGCAAATTATCAGGAGGGCAGAAATATTCCCTTACGCATGTCTCCAGAGACATCAAGGCAGTCTAATAAGATGGAACAGTTGGTGGTTGTGGCAAGCTTCGCAACTGTTACGGGTCTCGAGCACTAAGAGCCGAAAATTGGGGGCGTGCCATGTTTCTCGACGTGGCAAATAGGGTTGCCATTTTCCTTAGCCGCAAGAAATGTGAAAAGGAAAGTCCTTTGTAGGCAAATTATCAGGAGGGCAGAAATATTCCCTTACGCATGTCTCCAGAGACATCAAGGCAGTCTAATAAGAGGGAACAGTTGGTTGTTGTGGCAAGCTTCGCAACTGTTACGGGTCTCGAGCTCTAAGAGCCGAGAATTGGCGGCGTGCCATGTTTCTCGACGCAGCATATAGGGTTGTCAATTTCCCTAGCCGCAAGAAATGTGAAAAGGAAAGTCCTTTGTAGGCAAATTATCAGGAGGGCGGAGATATTCCATTACGCATCTCTCGAGAGACATGAAGGCAGTCTAATAAGAGGGAACAGTTGGTGGTTGTGGCAAGCTTCGCAACTGTTACGGGTCTCGAGCTCTAAGAGCCGAGAATTGGTGGCGTGCGATGTTTCTCGACGCGGCATATAGGGTTGCCATTTTCCCTAGCCGCAAGAAATGTGAAAAGGAAAGTCTTTTGTAGGCAAATTATCAGGAGGGCAGAGATATTCTATTACGCATCTCTCGAGAGACATGAAGGCAGTCTAATAAGAGGGAACAGTTGGTGGTTGTGGCAAGCTTCGCATCTGTTACGGGTCTCGAGCTCTAAGAGCCGAGAATTGGGGGTGTGCCATGTTTCTCGACGTGGCATATAGGGTTGCCATTTTCCCTAGCCGCAAGAAATGTGAAAAGGAAAGTCGTTTGTATACAAATTATCAGGAGGGCGGAGATATTCCATTACGCATCTCTCGAGAGACATGAAGGCAGTCTAATAATAGGGAACAGTTGGTGGTTGTGGCAAGCTTCGCAACTGTTACGGGTCTCGAGCTCTAAGAGCCGAGAATTGGTGGCGTGCCATGTTTCTCGACGCCGCAAATAGGGTTGCCAATTTCCCTAGCCTCAAGAAATGTGAAATGGAAAGTCTTTTGTAGGAAAATTATCAGGAGGGCAGAGATATTCCATTACGCATCTCTCGAGAGACATCAAGGCAGTCTAATAAGAGGGAACAGTTGGTGGTTGTGGCAAGCTTCGCAACTGTTACGGGTCTCGAGCTCTAAGAGCCGAGAATTGGTGGCGTGCCATGTTTCTCGACGCCGCAAATAGGGTTGCCATTTTCCCTAGCCTCAAGAAATGTGAAGAGGAAAGTCTTTTGTAGGCAAATTATCAGGAGGGCAGAGATATTCCATTACGCATCTCTCGAGAGACATGAAGGCAGTCTAATAAGAGGGAACAGTTGGTGGTTGTGGCAAGCTTCGCATCTGTTACGGGTCTCGAGCTCTAAGAGCCCAGAATTGGGGGTGTGCCATGTTTCTCGACGTGGCATATAGGGTTGCCATTTTCCCTAGCCGCAAGAAATGTGAAAAGGAAAGTCGTTTGTAGGCAAATTATCAGGAGGGCGGAGATATTCCATTACGCATCTCTCGAGAGACATGAAGGCAGTCTAATAATAGGGAACAGTTGGTGGTTGTGGCAAGCTTCGCAACTGTTACGGGTCTCGAGCTCTAAGAGCCGAAAATTGGGGGCGTGCCATGTTTCTCGACGTGGCAAATAGGGTTGCCATTTTCCTTAGCCGCAAGAAATGTGAAGAGGAAAGTCTTTTGTAGGCAAATTATCAGGAGGGCAGAGATATTCCATTACGCATCTCTCGAGAGACATGAAGGCAGTCTAATAAGAGGGAACATTTGGTGGTTGTGGCAAGCTTCGCATCTGTTACGGGTCTCGAGCTCTAAGAGCCCAGAATTGGGGGTGTGCCATGTTTCTCGACGTGGCATATAGGGTTGCCATTTTCCCTAGCCGCAAGAAATGTGAAAAGGAAAGTCGTTTGTAGGCAAATTATCAGGAGGGCGGAGATATTCCATTACGCATCTCTCGAGAGACATGAAGGCAGTCTAATAATAGGGAACAGTTGGTGGTTGTGGCAAGCTTCGCAACTGTTACGGGTCTCGAGCTCTAAGAGCCGAGAATTTTTGGCGTGCCGTGTTTCTCGACGCGGCAAATAGGGTTGCCATTTTCCCTAGCCGCAAGAAATGTGAAAAGGAAAGTCCTTTGTAGGCAAATTATCAGGAGGGCAGAAATATTCCCTTACGCATGTCTCCAGAGACATCAAGGCAGTCTAATAAGATGGAACAGTTGGTGGTTGTGGCAAGCTTCGCAACTGTTACGGGTCTCGAGCTCTAAGAGCCGAAAATTGGGGGCGTGCCATGTTTCTCGACGTGGCAAATAGGGTTGCCATTTTCCTTAGCCGCAAGAAATGTGAAAAGGAAAGTCCTTTGTAGGCAAATTATCAGGAGGGCAGAAATATTCCCTTACGCATGTCTCCAGAGACATCAAGGCAGTCTAATAAGAGGGAACAGTTGGTTGTTGTGGCAAGCTTCGCAACTGTTACGGGTCTCGAGCTCTAAGAGCCGAGAATTGGCGGCGTGCCATGTTTCTCGACGCAGCATATAGGGTTGTCAATTTCCCTAGCCGCAAGAAATGTGAAAAGGAAAGTCCTTTGTAGGCAAATTATCAGGAGGGCGGAGATATTCCATTACGCATCTCTCGAGAGACATGAAGGCAGTCTAATAAGAGGGAACAGTTGGTGGTTGTGGCAAGCTTCGCAACTGTTACGGGTCTCGAGCTCTAAGAGCCGAGAATTGGTGGCGTGCGATGTTTCTCGACGCGGCATATAGGGTTGCCATTTTCCCTAGCCGCAAGAAATGTGAAAAGGAAAGTCTTTTGTAGGCAAATTATCAGGAGGGCAGAGATATTCTATTACGCATCTCTCGAGAGACATGAAGGCAGTCTAATAAGAGGGAACAGTTGGTGGTTGTGGCAAGCTTCGCATCTGTTACGGGTCTCGAGCTCTAAGAGCCGAGAATTGGGGGTGTGCCATGTTTCTCGACGTGGCATATAGGGTTGCCATTTTCCCTAGCCGCAAGAAATGTGAAAAGGAAAGTCGTTTGTATACAAATTATCAGGAGGGCGGAGATATTCCATTACGCATCTCTCGAGAGACATGAAGGCAGTCTAATAATAGGGAACAGTTGGTGGTTGTGGCAAGCTTCGCAACTGTTACGGGTCTCGAGCTCTAAGAGCCGAGAATTGGTGGCGTGCCATGTTTCTCGACGCCGCAAATAGGGTTGCCAATTTCCCTAGCCTCAAGAAATGTGAAATGGAAAGTCTTTTGTAGGAAAATTATCAGGAGGGCAGAGATATTCCATTACGCATCTCTCGAGAGACATCAAGGCAGTCTAATAAGAGGGAACAGTTGGTGGTTGTGGCAAGCTTCGCAACTGTTACGGGTCTCGAGCTCTAAGAGCCGAGAATTGGTGGCGTGCCATGTTTCTCGACGCCGCAAATAGGGTTGCCATTTTCCCTAGCCTCAAGAAATGTGAAGAGGAAAGTCTTTTGTAGGCAAATTATCAGGAGGGCAGAGATATTCCATTACGCATCTCTCGAGAGACATGAAGGCAGTCTAATAAGAGGGAACAGTTGGTGGTTGTGGCAAGCTTCGCATCTGTTACGGGTCTCGAGCTCTAAGAGCCCAGAATTGGGGGTGTGCCATGTTTCTCGACGTGGCATATAGGGTTGCCATTTTCCCTAGCCGCAAGAAATGTGAAAAGGAAAGTCGTTTGTAGGCAAATTATCAGGAGGGCGGAGATATTCCATTACGCATCTCTCGAGAGACATGAAGGCAGTCTAATAATAGGGAACAGTTGGTGGTTGTGGCAAGCTTCGCAACTGTTACGGGTCTCGAGCTCTAAGAGCCGAAAATTGGGGGCGTGCCATGTTTCTCGACGTGGCAAATAGGGTTGCCATTTTCCTTAGCCGCAAGAAATGTGAAAAGGAAAGTCCTTTGTAGGCAAATTATCAGGAGGGCAGAAATATTCCCTTACGCATGTCTCCAGAGACATCAAGGCAGTCTAATAAGAGGGAACAGTTGGTTGTTGTGGCAAGCTTCGCAACTGTTACGGGTCTCGAGCTCTAAGAGCCGAGAATTGGCGGCGTGCCATGTTTCTCGACGCAGCATATAGGGTTGTCAATTTCCCTAGCCGCAAGAAATGTGAAAAGGAAAGTCCTTTGTAGGCAAATTATCAGGAGGGCGGAGATATTCCATTACGCATCTCTCGAGAGACATGAAGGCAGTCTAATAAGAGGGAACAGTTGGTGGTTGTGGCAAGCTTCGCAACTGTTACGGGTCTCGAGCTCTAAGAGCCGAGAATTGGTGGCGTGCGATGTTTCTCGACGCGGCATATAGGGTTGCCATTTTCCCTAGCCGCAAGAAATGTGAAAAGGAAAGTCTTTTGTAGGCAAATTATCAGGAGGGCAGAGATATTCTATTACGCATCTCTCGAGAGACATGAAGGCAGTCTAATAAGAGGGAACAGTTGGTGGTTGTGGCAAGCTTCGCATCTGTTGCGGGTCTCGAGCTCTAAGAGCCGAGAATTGGGGGTGTGCCATGTTTCTCGACGTGGCATATAGGGTTGCCATTTTCCCTAGCCGCAAGAAATGTGAAAAGGAAAGTCGTTTGTAGGCAAATTATCAGGAGGGCGGAGATATTCCATTACGCATCTCTCGAGAGACATGAAGGCAGTCTAATAATAGGGAACAGTTGGTGGTTGTGGCAAGCTTCGCAACTGTTACGGGTCTCGAGCTCTAAGAGCCGAGAATTGGTGGCGTGCCATGTTTCTCGACGCCGCAAATAGGGTTGCCAATTTCCCTAGCCTCAAGAAATGTGAAATGGAAAGTCTTTTGTAGGAAAATTATCAGGAGGGCAGAGATATTCCATTACGCATCTCTCGAGAGACATGAAGGCAGTCTAATAAGAGGGAACAGTTGGTGGTTGTGGCAAGCTTCGCAACTGTTACGGGTCTCGAGCTCTAAGAGCCGAGAATTGGTGGCGTGCGATGTTTCTCGACGCGGCATATAGGGTTGCCATTTTCCCTAGCCGCAAGAAATGTGAAAAGGAAAGTCTTTTGTAGGCAAATTATCAGGAGGGCAGAGATATTCTATTACGCATCTCTCGAGAGACATGAAGGCAGTCTAATAAGAGGGAACAGTTGGTGGTTGTGGCAAGCTTCGCAACTGTTACGGGTCTCGAGCTCTAAGAGCCGAGAATTGGTGGCGTGCCGTGTTTCTCGACGCGGCAAATAGGGTTGCCATTTTCCCTAGCCGGGAGAAATGTGAAAAGGAAAGTCTTTTGTAGGCAAATTATCAGGAGGGCAGAGATATTCCATTACGCATCTCTCGAGAGACATGAAGGCAGTCTAATAAGAGGGAACAGTTGGTGGTTGTGGCAAGCTTCGCAACTGTTACGGGTCTCGAGCTCTAAGAGCCAAGAATTGGTGGCGTGCGATGTTTCTCGACGCGGCATATAGGGTTGCAATTTTCCCTAGCCGCAAGAAATGTGAAAAGGAAAGTCTTTTGTAGGCAAATTATCAGGAGGGCAGAGATATTCTATTACGCATCTCTCGAGAGACATGAAGGCAGTCTAATAAGAGGGAACAGTTGGTGGTTGTGGCAAGCTTCGCATCTGTTACGGGTCTCGAGCTCTAAGAGCCCAGTATTGGGGGTGTGCCATGTTTCTCGACGTGGCATATAGGGTTGCCATTTTCCCTAGCCGCAAGAAATGTGAAAAGGAAAGTCTTTTGTATGCAAATTATCAGGAGGGCGGAGATATTCCATTACGCATCTCTCGAGAGACATGAAGGCAGTCTAATAATAGGGAATAGTTGGTGGTTGTGGCAAGCTTCGCAACTGTTACGGGTCTCGAGCTCTAAGAGCCGAGAATTGGGGGCGTGCCATGTTTCTCGACGTGGCAAATAGGGTTGCCATTTTCCTTAGCCGCTAGAAATGTGAAAAGGAAAGTCCTTTGTAGGCAAATTATCAGGAGGGCAGAAATATTCCCTTACGCATGTCTCCAGAGACATCAAGGCAGTCTAATAACAGGGAACAGTTGGTGGTTGTGGCAAGCTTCGCAACTGTTACGGGTCTCGAGCTCTAAGAGCCGAGAATTGGTGGCGTGCCATGTTTCTCGACGCCGCAAATAGGGTTGCCATTTTCCCTAGCCTCAAGAAATGTGAAGAGGAAAGTCTTTTGTAGGCAAATTATCAGGAGGGCAGAGATATTCCATTACGCATCTCTCGAGAGACATGAAGGCAGTCTAATAAGAGGGAACAGTTGGTGGTTGTGGCAAGCTTCGCATCTGTTACGGGTCTCGAGCTCTAAGAGCCCAGAATTGGGGGTGTGCCATGTTTCTCGACGTGGCATATAGGGTTGCCATTTTCCCTAGCCGCAAGAAATGTGAAAAGGAAAGTCGTTTGTAGGCAAATTATCAGGAGGGCGGAGATATTCCATTACGCATCTCTCGAGAGACATGAAGGCAGTCTAATAATAGGGAACAGTTGGTGGTTGTGGCAAGCTTCGCAACTGTTACGGGTCTCGAGCTCTAAGAGCCGATAATTTTTGGCGTGCCGTGTTTCTCGACGCGGCAAATAGGGTTGCCATTTTCCCTAGCCGCAAGAAATGTGAAAAGGAAAGTCCTTTGTAGGCAAATTATCAGGAGGGCAGAAATATTCCCTTACGCATGTCTCCAGAGACATCAAGGCAGTCTAATAAGAGGGAACAGTTGGTGGTTGTGGCAAGCTTCGCAACTGTTACGGGTCTCGAGCTCTAAGAGCCGAGAATTGGGGGCGTGCCATGTTTCTCGACGTGGCAAATAGGGTTGCCATTTTCCTTAGCCGCAAGAAATGTGAAAAGGAAAGTCCTTTGTAGGCAAATTATCAGGAGGGCAGAAATATTCCCTTACGCATGTCTCCAGAGACATCAAGGCAGTCTAATAAGATGGAACAGTTGGTGGTTGTGGCAAGCTTCGCAACTGTTACGGGTCTCGAGCTCTAAGAGCCGAAAATTGGGGGCGTGCCATGTTTCTCGACGTGGCAAATAGGGTTGCCATTTTCCTTAGCCGCAAGAAATGTGAAAAGGAAAGTCCTTTGTAGGCAAATTATCAGGAGGGCAGAAATATTCCCTTACGCATGTCTCCAGAGACATCAAGGCAGTCTAATAAGAGGGAACAGTTGGTTGTTGTGGCAAGCTTCGCAACTGTTACGGGTCTCGAGCTCTAAGAGCCGAGAATTGGCGGCGTGCCATGTTTCTCGACGCAGCATATAGGGTTGTCAATTTCCCTAGCCGCAAGAAATGTGAAAAGGAAAGTCCTTTGTAGGCAAATTATCAGGAGGGCGGAGATATTCCATTACGCATCTCTCGAGAGACATGAAGGCAGTCTAATAAGAGGGAACAGTTGGTGGTTGTGGCAAGCTTCGCAACTGTTACGGGTCTCGAGCTCTAAGAGCCGAGAATTGGTGGCGTGCGATGTTTCTCGACGCGGCATATAGGGTTGCCATTTTCCCTAGCCGCAAGAAATGTGAAAAGGAAAGTCTTTTGTAGGCAAATTATCAGGAGGGCAGAGATATTCTATTACGCATCTCTCGAGAGACATGAAGGCAGTCTAATAAGAGGGAACAGTTGGTGGTTGTGGCAAGCTTCGCATCTGTTACGGGTCTCGAGCTCTAAGAGCCGAGAATTGGGGGTGTGCCATGTTTCTCGACGTGGCATATAGGGTTGCCATTTTCCCTAGCCGCAAGAAATGTGAAAAGGAAAGTCGTTTGTAGGCAAATTATCAGGAGGGCGGAGATATTCCATTACGCATCTCTCGAGAGACATGAAGGCAGTCTAATAATAGGGAACAGTTGGTGGTTGTGGCAAGCTTCGCAACTGTTACGGGTCTCGAGCTCTAAGAGCCGAGAATTGGTGGCGTGCCATGTTTCTCGACGCCGCAAATAGGGTTGCCAATTTCCCTAGCCTCAAGAAATGTGAAATGGAAAGTCTTTTGTAGGAAAATTATCAGGAGGGCAGAGATATTCCATTACGCATCTTTCGAGAGACATCAAGGCAGTCTAATAAGAGGGAACAGTTGGTTGTTGTGGCAAGCTTCGCAACTGTTACGGGTCTCGAGCTCTAAGAGCCGAGAATTGGTGGCGTGCGATGTTTCTCGACGCGGCATATAGGGTTGCCATTTTCCTTAGCCGCAAGAAATGTGAAAAGGAAAGTCCTTTGTAGGCAAATTATCAGGAGGGCAGAAATATTCCCATACGCATGTCTCCAGAGACATCAAGGCAGTCTAATAAGATGGAACAGTTGGTGGTTGTGGCAAGCTTCGCAACTGTTACGGGTCTCGAGCTCTAAGAGCCGAAAATTAGGGGCGTGCCATGTTTCTCGACGTGGCAAATAGGGTTGCCATTTTCCTTAGCCGCAAGAAATGTGAAAAGGAAAGTCCTTTGTAGGCAAATTATCAGGAGGGCAGAAATATTCCCTTACGCATGTCTCCAGAGACATCAAGGCAGTCTAATAAGAGGGAACAGTTGGTTGTTGTGGCAAGCTTCGCAACTGTTACGGGTCTCGAGCTCTAAGAGCCGAGAATTGGCGGCGTGCCATGTTTCTCGACGCAGCATATAGGGTTGTCAATTTCCCTAGCCGCAAGAAATGTGAAAAGGAAAGTCCTTTGTAGGCAAATTATCAGGAGGGCGGAGATATTCCATTACGCATCTCTCGAGAGACATGAAGGCAGTCTAATAAGAGGGAACAGTTGGTGGTTGTGGCAAGCTTCGCAACTGTTACGGGTCTCGAGCTCTAAGAGCCGAGAATTGGTGGCGTGCGATGTTTCTCGACGCGGCATATAGGGTTGCCATTTTCCCTAGCCGCAAGAAATGTGAAAAGGAAAGTCTTTTGTAGGCAAATTATCAGGAGGGCAGAGATATTCTATTACGCATCTCTCGAGAGACATGAAGGCAGTCTAATAAGAGGGAACAGTTGGTGGTTGTGGCAAGCTTCGCATCTGTTACGGGTCTCGAGCTCTAAGAGCCGAGAATTGGGGGTGTGCCATGTTTCTCGACGTGGCATATAGGGTTGCCATTTTCCCTAGCCGCAAGAAATGTGAAAAGGAAAGTCGTTTGTAGGCAAATTATCAGGAGGGCGGAGATATTCCATTACGCATCTCTCGAGAGACATGAAGGCAGTCTAATAATAGGGAACAGTTGGTGGTTGTGGCAAGCTTCGCAACTGTTACGGGTCTCGAGCTCTAAGAGCCGAGAATTGGTGGCGTGCCATGTTTCTCGACGCCGCAAATAGGGTTGCCAATTTCCCTAGCCTCAAGAAATGTGAAATGGAAAGTCTTTTGTAGGAAAATTATCAGGAGGGCAGAGATATTCCATTACGCATCTCTCGAGAGACATCAAGGCAGTCTAATAAGAGGGAACAGTTGGTGGTTGTGGCAAGCTTCGCAACTGTTACGGGTCTCGAGCTCTAAGAGCCGAGAATTGGTGGCGTGCGATGTTTCTCGACGCGGCATATAGGGTTGCCATTTTCCCTAGCCGCAAGAAATGTGAAAAGGAAAGTCTTTTGTAGGCAAATTATCAGGAGGGCAGAGATATTCTATTACGCATCTCTCGAGAGACATGAAGGCAGTCTAATAAGAGGGAACAGTTGGTGGTTGTGGCAAGCTTCGCATCTGTTACGGGTCTCGAGCTCTAAGAGCCGAGAATTGGGGGTGTGCCATGTTTCTCGACGTGGCATATAGGGTTGCCATTTTCCCTAGCCGCAAGAAATGTGAAAAGGAAAGTCGTTTGTAGGCAAATTATCAGGAGGGCGGAGATATTCCATTACGCATCTCTCGAGAGACATGAAGGCAGTCTAATAATAGGGAACAGTTGGTGGTTGTGGCAAGCTTCGCAACTGTTACGGGTCTCGAGCTCTAAGAGCCGAGAATTGGTGGCGTGCCATGTTTCTCGACGCCGCAAATAGGGTTGCCAATTTCCCTAGCCTCAAGAAATGTGAAATGGAAAGTCTTTTGTAGGAAAATTATCAGGAGGGCAGAGATATTCCATTACGCATCTCTCGAGAGACATGAAGGCAGTCTAATAAGAGGGAACAGTTGGTGGTTGTGGCAAGCTTCGCAACTGTTACGGGTCTCGAGCTCTAAGAGCCGAGAATTGGTGGCGTGCGATGTTTCTCGACGCGGCATATAGGGTTGCCATTTTCCCTAGCCGCAAGAAATGTGAAAAGGAAAGTCTTTTGTAGGCAAATTATCAGGAGGGCAGAGATATTCTATTACGCATCTCTCGAGAGACATGAAGGCAGTCTAATAAGAGGGAACAGTTGGTGGTTGTGGCAAGCTTCGCAACTGTTACGGGTCTCGAGCTCTAAGAGCCGAGAATTGGTGGCGTGCCGTGTTTCTCGACGCGGCAAATAGGGTTGCCATTTTCCCTAGCCGGGAGAAATGTGAAAAGGAAAGTCTTTTGTAGGCAAATTATCAGGAGGGCAGAGATATTCCATTACGCATCTCTCGAGAGACATGAAGGCAGTCTAATAAGAGGGAACAGTTGGTGGTTGTGGCAAGCTTCGCAACTGTTACGGGTCTCGAGCTCTAAGAGCCGAGAATTGGGGGCGTGCCATGTTTCTCGACGTGGCAAATAGGGTTGCCATTTTCCTTAGCCGCAAGAAATGTGAAAAGGAAAGTCCTTTGTAGGCAAATTATCAGGAGGGCAGAAATATTCCCTTACGCATGTCTCCAGAGACATCAAGGCAGTCTAATAAGAGGGAACAGTTGGTGGTTGTGGCAAGCTTCGCAACTGTTACGGGTCTCGAGCTCTAAGAGCCGAGAATTGGTGGCGTGCCATGTTTCTCGACGCCGCAAATAGGGTTGCCATTTTCCCTAGCCTCAAGAAATGTGAAGAGGAAAGTCTTTTGTAGGCAAATTATCAGGAGGGCAGAGATATTCCATTACGCATCTCTCGAGAGACATGAAGGCAGTCTAATAAGAGGGAACAGTTGGTGGTTGTGGCAAGCTTCGCATCTGTTACGGGTCTCGAGCTCTAAGAGCCCAGAATTGGGGGTGTGCCATGTTTCTCGACGTGGCATATAGGGTTGCCATTTTCCCTAGCCGCAAGAAATGTGAAAAGGAAAGTCGTTTGTAGGCAAATTATCAGGAGGGCGGAGATATTCCATTACGCATCTCTCGAGAGACATGAAGGCAGTCTAATAATAGGGAACAGTTGGTGGTTGTGGCAAGCTTCGCAACTGTTACGGGTCTCGAGCTCTAAGAGCCGATAATTTTTGGCGTGCCGTGTTTCTCGACGCGGCAAATAGGGTTGCCATTTTCCCTAGCCGCAAGAAATGTGAAAAGGAAAGTCCTTTGTAGGCAAATTATCAGGAGGGCAGAAATATTCCCTTACGCATGTCTCCAGAGACATCAAGGCAGTCTAATAAGAGGGAACAGTTGGTGGTTGTGGCAAGCTTCGCAACTGTTACGGGTCTCGAGCTCTAAGAGCCGAGAATTGGGGGCGTGCCATGTTTCTCGACGTGGCAAATAGGGTTGCCATTTTCCTTAGCCGCAAGAAATGTGAAAAGGAAAGTCCTTTGTAGGCAAATTATCAGGAGGGCAGAAATATTCCCTTACGCATGTCTCCAGAGACATCAAGGCAGTCTAATAAGATGGAACAGTTGGTGGTTGTGGCAAGCTTCGCAACTGTTACGGGTCTCGAGCTCTAAGAGCCGAAAATTGGGGGCGTGCCATGTTTCTCGACGTGGCAAATAGGGTTGCCATTTTCCTTAGCCGCAAGAAATGTGAAAAGGAAAGTCCTTTGTAGGCAAATTATCAGGAGGGCAGAAATATTCCCTTACGCATGTCTCCAGAGACATCAAGGCAGTCTAATAAGAGGGAACAGTTGGTTGTTGTGGCAAGCTTCGCAACTGTTACGGGTCTCGAGCTCTAAGAGCCGAGAATTGGCGGCGTGCCATGTTTCTCGACGCAGCATATAGGGTTGTCAATTTCCCTAGCCGCAAGAAATGTGAAAAGGAAAGTCCTTTGTAGGCAAATTATCAGGAGGGCGGAGATATTCCATTACGCATCTCTCGAGAGACATGAAGGCAGTCTAATAAGAGGGAACAGTTGGTGGTTGTGGCAAGCTTCGCAACTGTTACGGGTCTCGAGCTCTAAGAGCCGAGAATTGGTGGCGTGCGATGTTTCTCGACGCGGCATATAGGGTTGCCATTTTCCCTAGCCGCAAGAAATGTGAAAAGGAAAGTCTTTTGTAGGCAAATTATCAGGAGGGCAGAGATATTCTATTACGCATCTCTCGAGAGACATGAAGGCAGTCTAATAAGAGGGAACAGTTGGTGGTTGTGGCAAGCTTCGCATCTGTTACGGGTCTCGAGCTCTAAGAGCCGAGAATTGGGGGTGTGCCATGTTTCTCGACGTGGCATATAGGGTTGCCATTTTCCCTAGCCGCAAGAAATGTGAAAAGGAAAGTCGTTTGTAGGCAAATTATCAGGAGGGCGGAGATATTCCATTACGCATCTCTCGAGAGACATGAAGGCAGTCTAATAATAGGGAACAGTTGGTGGTTGTGGCAAGCTTCGCAACTGTTACGGGTCTCGAGCTCTAAGAGCCGAGAATTGGTGGCGTGCCATGTTTCTCGACGCCGCAAATAGGGTTGCCAATTTCCCTAGCCTCAAGAAATGTGAAATGGAAAGTCTTTTGTAGGAAAATTATCAGGAGGGCAGAGATATTCCATTACGCATCTCTCGAGAGACATCAAGGCAGTCTAATAAGAGGGAACAGTTGGTGGTTGTGGCAAGCTTCGCAACTGTTACGGGTCTCGAGCTCTAAGAGCCGAGAATTGGTGGCGTGCCATGTTTCTCGACGCCGCAAATAGGGTTGCCATTTTCCCTAGCCTCAAGAAATGTGAAAAGGAAAGTCTTTTGTAGGCAAATTATCAGGAGGGCGGAGATATTCCATTACGCATCTCTCGAGAGACATGAAGGCAGTCTAATAATAGGGAACAGTTGGTGGTTGTGGCAAGCTTCGCAACTGTTACGGGTCTCGAGCTCTAAGAGCCGGGAATTGGTGACGTGCCGTGTTTCTCGACGCGGCAAATAGGTTTGCCATTTTCCCTAGCCGCAAGAAATGTGAAAAGGAAAGTCTTTTGTAGGCAAATTCTCGGGAGGGCAGAGATATTCTCTTACGCATGTCTCCAGAGACATCAAGGCAGTCTAATAAGAGGGAACAGTTGGTGGTTGTGGCAAGCTTCGCAACTGTTACGGGTGTCGAGCTCTAAGAGCCGAGAATTGGTGGCGTGCCATGTTTCTCGTCTTGGCTTATAGGGTTGCCATTTTCCCTCGCAGCAAGAAATGTGAAAAGGAAAGTCCTTTGTAGGCAAATTATCAGGAGGGCGGAGATATTCTATTACGCATCTCTCGAGAGACATGAAGGCAGTCTAATAAGAGGGAACAGTTGGTGGTTGTCGTAAGCTTCGCAACTGTTACGGGTCTCGCGCTCTAAGAGCCGAGATTTGGTGGCGTGCAATGTTTCTCGACGCGGCAAATAGGGTTGCCATTTACCCTAGCCGCAAGAAATGTTAAAAGGAAAGTCTTTTGTAGGCAAATTATCTGGAGGGCAGAGATATTCCATTACGCATCTCTCGAGAGACATGAAGGCAGTCTAATAAGAGGGAACAGTTGGTGGTTATGGCAAGCTTCGCAACTGTTACGGGTCTCGAGCTCTAAGAGCCGAGAATTGGTGGCGTGCGATGTTTCTCGACGCGGCATATAGGGTTGCCATTTTCCCTAGCCGCAAGAAATGTGAAAAGGAAAGTCTTTTGTAGGCAAATTATCAGGAGGGCAGAGATATTCTATTACGCATCTCTCGAGAGACATGAAGGCAGTCTAATAAGAGGGAACAGTTGGTGGTTGTGGCAAGCTTCGCAACTGTTACGGGTCTCGAGCTCTAAGAGCCGAGAATTGGTGGCGTGCCGTGTTTCTCGACGCGGCAAATAGGGTTGCCATTTTCCCTAGCCGGGAGAAATGTGAAAAGGAAAGTCTTTTGTAGGCAAATTATCAGGAGGGCAGAGATATTCCATTACGCATCTCTCGAGAGACATGAAGGCAGTCTAATAAGAGGGAACAGTTGGTGGTTGTGGCAAGCTTCGCAACTGTTACGGGTCTCGAGCTCTAAGAGCCAAGAATTGGTGGCGTGCGATGTTTCTCGACGCGGCATATAGGGTTGCAATTTTCCCTAGCCGCAAGAAATGTGAAAAGGAAAGTCTTTTGTAGGCAAATTATCAGGAGGGCAGAGATATTCTATTACGCATCTCTCGAGAGACATGAAGGCAGTCTAATAAGAGGGAACAGTTGGTGGTTGTGGCAAGCTTCGCATCTGTTACGGGTCTCGAGCTCTAAGAGCCCAGTATTGGGGGTGTGCCATGTTTCTCGACGTGGCATATAGGGTTGCCATTTTCCCTAGCCGCAAGAAATGTGAAAAGGAAAGTCGTTTGTAGACAAATTATCAGGAGGGCGGAGATATTCCATTACGCATCTCTCGAGAGACATGAAGGCAGTCTAATAATAGGGAACAGTTGGTGGTTGTGGCAAGCTTCGCAACTGTTACGGGTCTCGAGCTCTAAGAGCCGAGAATTTTTGGCGTGCCGTGTTTCTCGACGCGGCAAATAGGGTTGCCATTTTCCCTAGCCGCAAGAAATGTGAAAAGGAAAGTCCTTTGTAGGCAAATTATCAGGAGGGCACAAATATTCCCTTACGCATGTCACAAGAGACATCAAGGCAGTCTAATAAGAGGGAACAGTTGGTGGTTGTGGCAAGCTTCGCAACTGTTACGGGTCTCGAGCTCTAAGAGCCGAGAATTGGGGGCGTGCCATGTTTCTCGACGTGGCAAATAGGGTTGCCATTTTCCTTAGCCGCAAGAAATGTGAAAAGGAAAGTCCTTTGTAGGCAAATTATCAGGAGGGCAGAAATATTCCCTTACGCATGTCTCCAGAGACATCAAGGCAGTCTAATAAGAGGGAACAGTTGGTGGTTGTGGCAAGCTTCGCAACTGTTACGGGTCTCGAGCTCTAAGAGCCGAGAATTGGTGGCGTGCCATGTTTCTCGACGCCGCAAATAGGGTTGCCATTTTCCCTAGCCTCAAGAAATGTGAAGAGGAAAGTCTTTTGTAGGCAAATTATCAGGAGGGCAGAGATATTCCATTACGCATCTCTCGAGAGACATGAAGGCAGTCTAATAAGAGGGAACAGTTGGTGGTTGTGGCAAGCTTCGCATCTGTTACGGGTCTCGAGCTCTAAGAGCCCAGAATTCGGGGTGTGCCATGTTTCTCGACGTGGCATATAGGGTTGCCATTTTCCCTAGCCGCAAGAAATGTGAAAAGGAAAGTCGTTTGTAGGCAAATTATCAGGAGGGCGGAGATATTCCATTACGCATCTCTCGAGAGACATGAAGGCAGTCTAATAATAGGGAACAGTTGGTGGTTGTGGCAAGCTTCGCAACTGTTACGGGTCTCGAGCTCTAAGAGCCGAGAATTGGTGGCGTGCCATGTTTCTCGACGCCGCAAATAGGGTTGCCAATTTCCCTAGCCTCAAGAAATGTGAAATGGAAAGTCTTTTGTAGGAAAATTATCAGGAGGGCAGAGATATTCCATTACGCATCTCTCGAGAGACATCAAGGCAGTCTAATAAGAGGGAACAGTTGGTGGTTGTGGCAAGCTTCGCAACTGTTACGGGTCTCGAGCTCTAAGAGCCGAGAATTGGTGGCGTGCCATGTTTCTCGACGCCGCAAATAGGGTTGCCATTTTCCCTAGCCTCAAGAAATGTGAAAAGGAAAGTCTTTTGTAGGCAAATTATCAGGAGGGCGGAGATATTCCATTACGCATCTCTCGAGAGACATGAAGGCAGTCTAATAATAGGGAACAGTTGGTGGTTGTGGCAAGCTTCGCAACTGTTACGGGTCTCGAGCTCTAAGAGCCGAGAATTGGTGACGTGCCGTGTTTCTCGACGCGGCAAATAGGTTTGCCATTTTCCCTAGCCGCAAGAAATGTGAAAAGGAAAGTCGTTTGTAGGCAAATTATCAGGAGGGCGGAGATATTCCATTACGCATCTCTCGAGAGACATGAAGGCAGTCTAATAATAGGGAACAGTTGGTGGTTGTGGCAAGCTTCGCAACTGTTACGGGTCTCGAGCTCTAAGAGCCGAGAATTTTTGGCGTGCCGTGTTTCTCGACGCGGCAAATAGGGTTGCCATTTTCCCTAGCCGCAAGAAATGTGAAAAGGAAAGTCGTTTGTAGGCAAATTATCAGGAGGGCGGAGATATTCTATTACGCATCTCTCGAGAGACATGAAGGCAGTCTAATAAGAGGGAACAGTTGGTGGTTGTCGTAAGCTTCGCAACTGTTACGGGTCTCGCGCTCTAAGAGCCGAGATTTGGTGGCGTGCAATGTTTCTCGACGCGGCAAATAGGGTTGCCATTTACCCTAGCCGCAAGAAATGTTAAAAGGAAAGTCTTTTGTAGGCAAATTATCTGGAGGGCAGTGATATTCCATTACGCATCTCTCGAGAGACATGAAGGCAGTCTAATAAGAGGGAACAGTTGGTGGTTATGGCAAGCTTCGCAACTGTTACGGGTCTCGAGCTCTAAGAGCCGAGAATTGGTGGCGTGCGATGTTTCTCGACGCGGCATATAGGGTTGCCATTTTCCCTAGCCGCAAGAAATGTGAAAAGGAAAGTCTTTTGTAGGCAAATTATCAGGAGGGCAGAGATATTCTATTACGCATCTCTCGAGAGACATGAAGGCAGTCTAATAAGAGGGAACAGTTGGTGGTTGTGGCAAGCTTCGCAACTGTTACGGGTCTCGAGCTCTAAGAGCCGAGAATTGGTGGCGTGCCGTGTTTCTCGACGCGGCAAATAGGGTTGCCATTTTCCCTAGCCGGGAGAAATGTGAAAAGGAAAGTCTTTTGTAGGCAAATTATCAGGAGGGCAGAGATATTCCATTACGCATCTCTCGAGAGACATGAAGGCAGTCTAATAAGAGGGAACAGTTGGTGGTTGTGGCAAGCTTCGCAACTGTTACGGGTCTCGAGCTCTAAGAGCCAAGAATTGGTGGCGTGCGATGTTTCTCGACGCGGCATATAGGGTTGCAATTTTCCCTAGCCGCAAGAAATGTGAAAAGGAAAGTCTTTTGTAGGCAAATTATCAGGAGGGCAGAGATATTCTATTACGCATCTCTCGAGAGACATGAAGGCAGTCTAATAAGAGGGAACAGTTGGTGGTTGTGGCAAGCTTCGCATCTGTTACGGGTCTCGAGCTCTAAGAGCCCAGTATTGGGGGTGTGCCATGTTTCTCGACGTGGCATATAGGGTTGCCATTTTCCCTAGCCGCAAGAAATGTGAAAAGGAAAGTCGTTTGTAGACAAATTATCAGGAGGGCGGAGATATTCCATTACGCATCTCTCGAGAGACATGAAGGCAGTCTAATAATAGGGAACAGTTGGTGGTTGTGGCAAGCTTCGCAACTGTTACGGGTCTCGAGCTCTAAGAGCCGAGAATTTTTGGCGTGCCGTGTTTCTCGACGCGGCAAATAGGGTTGCCATTTTCCCTAGCCGCAAGAAATGTGAAAAGGAAAGTCCTTTGTAGGCAAATTATCAGGAGGGCACAAATATTCCCTTACGCATGTCACAAGAGACATCAAGGCAGTCTAATAAGAGGGAACAGTTGGTGGTTGTGGCAAGCTTCGCAACTGTTACGGGTCTCGAGCTCTAAGAGCCGAGAATTGGGGGCGTGCCATGTTTCTCGACGTGGCAAATAGGGTTGCCATTTTCCTTAGCCGCAAGAAATGTGAAAAGGAAAGTCCTTTGTAGGCAAATTATCAGGAGGGCAGAAATATTCCCTTACGCATGTCTCCAGAGACATCAAGGCAGTCTAATAAGAGGGAACAGTTGGTGGTTGTGGCAAGCTTCGCAACTGTTACGGGTCTCGAGCTCTAAGAGCCGAGAATTGGTGGCGTGCCATGTTTCTCGACGCCGCAAATAGGGTTGCCATTTTCCCTAGCCTCAAGAAATGTGAAGAGGAAAGTCTTTTGTAGGCAAATTATCAGGAGGGCAGAGATATTCCATTACGCATCTCTCGAGAGACATGAAGGCAGTCTAATAAGAGGGAACAGTTGGTGGTTGTGGCAAGCTTCGCATCTGTTACGGGTCTCGAGCTCTAAGAGCCCAGAATTCGGGGTGTGCCATGTTTCTCGACGTGGCATATAGGGTTGCCATTTTCCCTAGCCGCAAGAAATGTGAAAAGGAAAGTCGTTTGTAGGCAAATTATCAGGAGGGCGGAGATATTCCATTACGCATCTCTCGAGAGACATGAAGGCAGTCTAATAATAGGGAACAGTTGGTGGTTGTGGCAAGCTTCGCAACTGTTACGGGTCTCGAGCTCTAAGAGCCGAGAATTTTTGGCGTGCCGTGTTTCTCGACGCGGCAAATAGGGTTGCCATTTTCCCTAGCCGCAAGAAATGTGAAAAGGAAAGTCCTTTGTAGGCAAATTATCAGGAGGGCAGAAATATTCCCTTACGCATGTCTCCAGAGACATCAAGGCAGTCTAATAAGAGGGAACAGTTGGTGGTTGTGGCAAGCTTCGCAACTGTTACGGGTCTCGAGCTCTAAGAGCCGAGAATTGGGGGCGTGCCATGTTTCTCGACGTGGCAAATAGGGTTGCCATTTTCCTTAGCCGCAAGAAATGTGAAAAGGAAAGTCCTTTGTAGGCAAATTATCAGGAGGGCAGAAATATTCCCTTACGCATGTCTCCAGAGACATCAAGGCAGTCTAATAAGAGGGAACAGTTGGTTGTTGTGGCAAGCTTCGCAACTGTTACGGGTCTCGAGCTCTAAGAGCCGAGAATTGGCGGCGTGCCATGTTTCTCGACGCAGCATATAGGGTTGTCAATTTCCCTAGCCGCAAGAAATGTGAAAAGGAAAGTCCTTTGTAGGCAAATTATCAGGAGGGCAGAGATATTCTATTACGCATCTCTCGAGAGACATGAAGGCAGTCTAATAAGAGGGAACAGTTGGTGGTTGTGGCAAGCTTCGCAACTGTTACGGGTCTCGAGCTCTAAGAGCCGAGAATTGGTGGCGTGCCATGTTTCTCGTCTTGGCTTATAGGGTTGCCATTTTCCCTAGCAGCAAGAAATGTGAAAAGGAAAGTCCTTTGTAGGCAAATTATCAGGAGGGCGGAGATATTCTATTACGCATCTCTCGAGAGACATGAAGGCAGTCTAATAAGAGGGAACAGTTGGTGGTTGTCGTAAGCTTCGCAACTGTTACGGGTCTCGCGCTCTAAGAGCCGAGATTTGGTGGCGTGCAATGTTTCTCGACGCGGCAAATAGGGTTGCCATTTACCCTAGCCGCAAGAAATGTTAAAAGGAAAGTCTTTTGTAGGCAAATTATCTGGAGGGCAGAGATATTCCATTACGCATCTCTCGAGAGACATGAAGGCAGTCTAATAAGAGGGAACAGTTGGTGGTTATGGCAAGCTTCGCAACTGTTACGGGTCTCGAGCTCTAAGAGCCGAGAATTGGTGGCGTGCGATGTTTCTCGACGCGGCATATAGGGTTGCCATTTTCCCTAGCCGCAAGAAATGTGAAACGGAAAGTCTTTTGTAGGCAAATTATCAGGAGGGCAGAGATATTCTATTACGCATCTCTCGAGAGACATGAAGGCAGTCTAATAAGAGGGAACAGTTGGTGGTTGTGGCAAGCTTCGCAACTGTTACGGGTCTCGAGCTCTAAGAGCCGAGAATTGGTGGCGTGCCGTGTTTCTCGACGCGGCAAATAGGGTTGCCATTTTCCCTAGCCGGGAGAAATGTGAAAAGGAAAGTCTTTTGTAGGCAAATTATCAGGAGGGCAGAGATATTCCATTACGCATCTCTCGAGAGACATGAAGGCAGTCTAATAAGAGGGAACACTTGGTGGTTGTGGCAAGCTTCGCAACTGTTACGGGTCTCGAGCTCTAAGAGCCAAGAATTGGTGGCGTGCGATGTTTCTCGACGCGGCATATAGGGTTGCAATTTTCCCTAGCCGCAAGAAATGTGAAAAGGAAAGTCTTTTGTAGGCAAATTATCAGGAGGGCAGAGATATTCTATTACGCATCTCTCGAGAGACATGAAGGCAGTCTAATAAGAGGGAACAGTTGGTGGTTGTGGCAAGCTTCGCATCTGTTACGGGTCTCGAGCTCTAAGAGCCCAGTATTGGGGGTGTGCCATGTTTCTCGACGTGGCATATAGGGTTGCCATTTTCCCTAGCCGCAAGAAATGTGAAAAGGAAAGTCGTTTGTAGACAAATTATCAGGAGGGCGGAGATATTCCATTACGCATCTCTCGAGAGACATGAAGGCAGTCTAATAATAGGGAACAGTTGGTGGTTGTGGCAAGCTTCGCAACTGTTACGGGTCTCGAGCTCTAAGAGCCGAGAATTTTTGGCGTGCCGTGTTTCTCGACGCGGCAAATAGGGTTGCCATTTTCCCTAGCCGCAAGAAATGTGAAAAGGAAAGTCCTTTGTAGGCAAATTATCAGGAGGGCACAAATATTCCCTTACGCATGTCACAAGAGACATCAAGGCAGTCTAATAAGAGGGAACAGTTGGTGGTTGTGGCAAGCTTCGCAACTGTTACGGGTCTCGAGCTCTAAGAGCCGAGAATTGGGGGCGTGCCATGTTTCTCGACGTGGCAAATAGGGTTGCCATTTTCCTTAGCCGCAAGAAATGTGAAAAGGAAAGTCCTTTGTAGGCAAATTATCAGGAGGGCAGAAATATTCCCTTACGCATGTCTCCAGAGACATCAAGGCAGTCTAATAAGAGGGAACAGTTGGTGGTTGTGGCAAGCTTCGCAACTGTTACGGGTCTCGAGCTCTAAGAGCCGAGAATTGGTGGCGTGCCATGTTTCTCGACGCCGCAAATAGGGTTGCCATTTTCCCTAGCCTCAAGAAATGTGAAGAGGAAAGTCTTTTGTAGGCAAATTATCAGGAGGGCAGAGATATTCCATTACGCATCTCTCGAGAGACATGAAGGCAGTCTAATAAGAGGGAACAGTTGGTGGTTGTGGCAAGCTTCGCATCTGTTACGGGTCTCGAGCTCTAAGAGCCCAGAATTGGGGGTGTGCCATGTTTCTCGACGTGGCATATAGGGTTGCCATTTTCCCTAGCCGCAAGAAATGTGAAAAGGAAAGTCGTTTGTAGGCAAATTATCAGGAGGGCGGAGATATTCCATTACGCATCTCTCGAGAGACATGAAGGCAGTCTAATAATAGGGAACAGTTGGTGGTTGTGGCAAGCTTCGCAACTGTTACGGGTCTCGAGCTCTAAGAGCCGAGAATTTTTGGCGTGCCGTGTTTCTCGACGCGGCAAATAGGGTTGCCATTTTCCCTAGCCGCAAGAAATGTGAAAAGGAAAGTCCTTTGTAGGCAAATTATCAGGAGGGCAGAAATATTCCCTTACGCATGTCTCCAGAGACATCAAGGCAGTCTAATAAGAGGGAACAGTTGGTGGTTGTGGCAAGCTTCGCAACTGTTACGGGTCTCGAGCTCTAAGAGCCGAGAATTGGGGGCGTGCCATGTTTCTCGACGTGGCAAATAGGGTTGCCATTTTCCTTAGCCGCAAGAAATGTGAAAAGGAAAGTCCTTTGTAGGCAAATTATCAGGAGGGCAGAAATATTCCCTTACGCATGTCTCCAGAGACATCAAGGCAGTCTAATAAGAGGGAACAGTTGGTTGTTGTGGCAAGCTTCGCAACTGTTACGGGTCTCGAGCTCTAAGAGCCGAGAATTGGCGGCGTGCCATGTTTCTCGACGCAGCATATAGGGTTGTCAATTTCCCTAGCCGCAAGAAATGTGAAAAGGAAAGTCCTTTGTAGGCAAATTATCAGGAGGGCAGAGATATTCTATTACGCATCTCTCGAGAGACATGAAGGCAGTCTAATAAGAGGGAACAGTTGGTGGTTGTGGCAAGCTTCGCAACTGTTACGGGTCTCGAGCTCTAAGAGCCGAGAATTGGTGGCGTGCCGTGTTTCTCGACGCGGCAAATAGGGTTGCCATTTTCCCTAGCCGGGAGAAATGTGAAAAGGAAAGTCTTTTGTAGGCAAATTATCAGGAGGGCAGAGATATTCCATTACGCATCTCTCGAGAGACATGAAGGCAGTCTAATAAGAGGGAACAGTTGGTGGTTGTGGCAAGCTTCGCATCTGTTACGGGTCTCGAGCTCTAAGAGCCCAGTATTGGGGGTGTGCCATGTTTCTCGACGTGGCCTATAGGGTTGCCATTTTCCCTAGCCGCAAGAAATGTGAAAAGGAAAGTCGTTTGTAGACAAATTATCAGGAGGGCGGAGATATTCCATTACGCATCTCTCGAGAGACATGAAGGCAGTCTAATAATAGGGAACAGTTGGTGGTTGTGGCAAGCTTCGCAACTGTTACGGGTCTCGAGCTCTAAGAGCCGAGAATTTTTGGCGTGCCGTGTTTCTCGACGCGGCAAATAGGGTTGCCATTTTCCCTAGCCGCAAGAAATGTGAAAAGGAAAGTCCTTTGTAGGCAAATTATCAGGAGGGCACAAATATTCCCTTACGCATGTCACAAGAGACATCAAGGCAGTCTAATAAGAGGGAACAGTTGGTGGTTGTGGCAAGCTTCGCAACTGTTACGGGTCTCGAGCTCTAAGAGCCGAGAATTGGGGGCGTGCCATGTTTCTCGACGTGGCAAATAGGGTTGCCATTTTCCTTAGCCGCAAGAAATGTGAAAAGGAAAGTCCTTTGTAGGCAAATTATCAGGAGGGCAGAAATATTCCCTTACGCATGTCTCCAGAGACATCAAGGCAGTCTAATAAGAGGGAACAGTTGGTGGTTGTGGCAAGCTTCGCAACTGTTACGGGTCTCGAGCTCTAAGAGCCGAGAATTGGTGGCGTGCCATGTTTCTCGACGCCGCAAATAGGGTTGCCATTTTCCCTAGCCTCAAGAAATGTGAAGAGGAAAGTCTTTTGTAGGCAAATTATCAGGAGGGCAGAGATATTCCATTACGCATCTCTCGAGAGACATGAAGGCAGTCTAATAAGAGGGAACAGTTGGTGGTTGTGGCAAGCTTCGCATCTGTTACGGGTCTCGAGCTCTAAGAGCCGAGAATTTTTGGCGTGCCGTGTTTCTCGACGCGGCAAATAGGGTTGCCATTTTCCCTAGCCGCAAGAAATGTGAAAAGGAAAGTCCTTTGTAGGCAAATTATCAGGAGGGCAGAAATATTCCCTTACGCATGTCTCCAGAGACATCAAGACAGTCTAATAAGAGGGAACAGTTGGTGGTTGTGGCAAGCTTCGCAACTGTTACGGGTCTCGAGCTCTAAGAGCCGAGAATTGGGGGCGTGCCATGTTTCTCGACGTGGCAAATAGGGTTGCCATTTTCCTTAGCCGCAAGAAATGTGAAAAGGAAAGTCCTTTGTAGGCAAATTATCAGGAGGGCAGAAATATTCCCTTACGCATGTCTCCAGAGACATCAAGGCAGTCTAATAAGATGGAACAGTTGGTGGTTGTGGCAAGCTTCGCAACTGTTACGGGTCTCGAGCTCTAAGAGCCGAAAATTGGGGGCGTGCCATGTTTCTCGACGTGGCAAATAGGGTTGCCATTTTCCTTAGCCGCAAGAAATGTGAAAAGGAAAGTCCTTTGTAGGCAAATTATCAGGAGGGCAGAAATATTCCCTTACGCATGTCTCCAGAGACATCAAGGCAGTCTAATAAGAGGGAACAGTTGGTTGTTGTGGCAAGCTTCGCAACTGTTACGGGTCTCGAGCTCTAAGAGCCGAGAATTGGCGGCGTGCCATGTTTCTCGACGCAGCATATAGGGTTGTCAATTTCCCTAGCCGCAAGAAATGTGAAAAGGGAAGTCCTTTGTAGGCAAATTATCAGGAGGGCGGAGATATTCCATTACGCATCTCTCGAGAGACATGAAGGCAGTCTAATAAGAGGGAACAGTTGGTGGTTGTGGCAAGCTTCGCAACTGTTACGGGTCTCGAGCTCTAAGAGCCGAGAATTGGTGGCGTGCGATGTTTCTCGACGCGGCATATAGGGTTGCCATTTTCCCTAGCCGCAAGAAATGTGAAAAGGAAAGTCTTTTGTAGGCAAATTATCAGGAGGGCAGAGATATTCTATTACGCATCTCTCGAGAGACATGAAGGCAGTCTAATAAGAGGGAACAGTTGGTGGTTGTGGCAAGCTTCGCATCTGTTACGGGTCTCGAGCTCTAAGAGCCGAGAATTGGGGGTGTGCCATGTTTCTCGATGTGGCATATAGGGTTGCCATTTTCCCTAGCCGCAAGAATTGTGAAAAGGAAAGTCGCTTGTAGGCAAATTATCAGGAGGGCGGAGATATTCCATTACGCATCTCTCGAGAGACATGAAGGCAGTCTAATAATAGGGAACAGTTGGTGGTTGTGGCAAGCTTCGCAACTGTTACGGGTCTCGAGTTCTAAGAGCCGGAGAATTGGTGGCGTGCCATGTTTCTCGACGCCGCAAATAGGGTTGCCATTTTCCCTAGCCTCAAGAAATGTGAAAAGGAAAGTCTTTTGTAGGCAAATTATCAGGAGGGCAGAGATATTCCATTACGCATCTCTCGAGAGACATGAAGGCAGTCTAATAAGAGGGAACAGTTGGTGGTTGTGGCAAGCTTCGCAACTGTTACGGGTCTCGAGCTCTAAGAGCCGAGAATTGGTGGCGTGCGATGTTTCTCGACGCGGCATATAGGGTTGCCATTTTCCCTAGCCGCAAGAAATGTGAAAAGGAAAGTCGTTTGTAGGCAAATTATCAGGAGGGCGGAGATATTCCATTACGCATCTCTCGAGAGACATGAAGGCAGTCTAATAAGAGGGAACAGTTGGTGGTTGTGGCAAGCTTCGCAACTGTTACGGGTCTCGAGCTCTAAGAGCCAAGAATTGGTGGCGTGCGATGTTTCTCGACGCGGCATATAGGGTTGCAATTTTCCCTAGCCGCAAGAAATGTGAAAAGGAAAGTCTTTTGTAGGCAAATTATCAGGAGGGCAGAGATATTCTATTACGCATCTCTCGAGAGACGTGAAGGCAGTCTAATAAGAGGGAACAGTTGGTGGTTGTGGCAAGCTTCGCATCTGTTACGGGTCTCGAGCTCTAAGAGCCCAGTATTGGGGGTGTGCCATGTTTCTCGACGTGGCATATAGGGTTGCCATTTTCCCTAGCCGCAAGAAATGTGAAAAGGAAAGTCGTTTGTAGACAAATTATCAGGAGGGCGGAGATATTCCATTACGCATCTCTCGAGAGACATGAAGGCAGTCTAATAATAGGGAACAGTTGGTGGTTGTGGCAAGCTTCGCAACTGTTACGGGTCTCGAGCTCTAAGAGCCGAGAATTTTTGGCGTGCCGTGTTTCTCGACGCGGCAAATAGGGTTGCCATTTTCCCTAGCCGCAAGAAATGTGAAAAGGAAAGTCCTTTGTAGGCAAATTATCAGGAGGGCACAAATATTCCCTTACGCATGTCACAAGAGACATCAAGGCAGTCTAATAAGAGGGAACAGTTGGTGGTTGTGGCAAGCTTCGCAACTGTTACGGGTCTCGAGCTCTAAGAGCCGAGAATTGGGGGCGTGCCATGTTTCTCGACGTGGCAAATAGGGTTGCCATTTTCCTTAGCCGCAAGAAATGTGAAAAGGAAAGTCCTTTGTAGGCAAATTATCAGGAGGGCAGAAATATTCCCTTACGCATGTCTCCAGAGACATCAAGGCAGTCTAATAAGAGGGAACAGTTGGTGGTTGTGGCAAGCTTCGCAACTGTTACGGGTCTCGAGCTCTAAGAGCCGAGAATTGGTGGCGTGCCATGTTTCTCGACGCCGCAAATAGGGTTGCCATTTTCCCTAGCCTCAAGAAATGTGAAGAGGAAAGTCTTTTGTAGGCAAATTATCAGGAGGGCAGAGATATTCCATTACGCATCTCTCGAGAGACATGAAGGCAGTCTAATAAGAGGGAACAGTTGGTGGTTGTGGCAAGCTTCGCATCTGTTACGGGTCTCGAGCTCTAAGAGCCCAGAATTGGGGGTGTGCCATGTTTCTCGACGTGGCATATAGGGTTGCCATTTTCCCTAGCCGCAAGAAATGTGAAAAGGAAAGTCGTTTGTAGGCAAATTATCAGGAGGGCGGAGATATTCCATTACGCATCTCTCGAGAGACATGAAGGCAGTCTAATAATAGGGAACAGTTGGTGGTTGTGGCAAGCTTCGCAACTGTTACGGGTCTCGAGCTCTAAGAGCCGAGAATTTTTGGCGTGCCGTGTTTCTCGACGCGGCAAATAGGGTTGCCATTTTCCCTAGCCGCAAGAAATGTGAAAAGGAAAGTCCTTTGTAGGCAAATTATCAGGAGGGCAGAAATATTCCCTTACGCATGTCTCCAGAGACATCAAGACAGTCTAATAAGAGGGAACAGTTGGTGGTTGTGGCAAGCTTCGCAACTGTTACGGGTCTCGAGCTCTAAGAGCCGAGAATTGGGGGCGTGCCATGTTTCTCGACGTGGCAAATAGGGTTGCCATTTTCCTTAGCCGCAAGAAATGTGAAAAGGAAAGTCCTTTGTAGGCAAATTATCAGGAGGGCAGAAATATTCCCTTACGCATGTCTCCAGAGACATCAAGGCAGTCTAATAAGATGGAACAGTTGGTGGTTGTGGCAAGCTTCGCAACTGTTACGGGTCTCGAGCTCTAAGAGCCGAAAATTGGGGGCGTGCCATGTTTCTCGACGTGGCAAATAGGGTTGCCATTTTCCTTAGCCGCAAGAAATGTGAAAAGGAAAGTCCTTTGTAGGCAAATTATCAGGAGGGCAGAAATATTCCCTTACGCATGTCTCCAGAGACATCAAGGCAGTCTAATAAGAGGGAACAGTTGGTTGTTGTGGCAAGCTTCGCAACTGTTACGGGTCTCGAGCTCTAAGAGCCGAGAATTGGCGGCGTGCCATGTTTCTCGACGCAGCATATAGGGTTGTCAATTTCCCTAGCCGCAAGAAATGTGAAAAGGGAAGTCCTTTGTAGGCAAATTATCAGGAGGGCGGAGATATTCCATTACGCATCTCTCGAGAGACATGAAGGCAGTCTAATAAGAGGGAACAGTTGGTGGTTGTGGCAAGCTTCGCAACTGTTACGGGTCTCGAGCTCTAAGAGCCGAGAATTGGTGGCGTGCGATGTTTCTCGACGCGGCATATAGGGTTGCCATTTTCCCTAGCCGCAAGAAATGTGAAAAGGAAAGTCTTTTGTAGGCAAATTATCAGGAGGGCAGAGATATTCTATTACGCATCTCTCGAGAGACATGAAGGCAGTCTAATAAGAGGGAACAGTTGGTGGTTGTGGCAAGCTTCGCATCTGTTACGGGTCTCGAGCTCTAAGAGCCGAGAATTGGGGGTGTGCCATGTTTCTCGATGTGGCATATAGGGTTGCCATTTTCCCTAGCCGCAAGAATTGTGAAAAGGAAAGTCGTTTGTAGGCAAATTATCAGGAGGGCGGAGATATTCCATTACGCATCTCTCGAGAGACATGAAGGCAGTCTAATAATAGGGAACAGTTGGTGGTTGTGGCAAGCTTCGCAACTGTTACGGGTCTCGAGTTCTAAGAGCCGGAGAATTGGTGGCGTGCCATGTTTCTCGACGCCGCAAATAGGGTTGCCATTTTCCCTAGCCTCAAGAAATGTGAAAAGGAAAGTCTTTTGTAGGCAAATTATCAGGAGGGCAGAGATATTCCATTACGCATCTCTCGAGAGACATGAAGGCAGTCTAATAAGAGGGAACAGTTGGTGGTTGTGGCAAGCTTCGCAACTGTTACGGGTCTCGAGCTCTAAGAGCCGAGAATTGGTGGCGTGCGATGTTTCTCGACGCGGCATATAGGGTTGCCATTTTCCCTAGCCGCAAGAAATGTGAAAAGGAAAGTCGTTTGTAGGCAAATTATCAGGAGGGCGGAGATATTCCATTACGCATCTCTCGAGAGACATGAAGGCAGTCTAACAAGAGGGAACAGTTGGTGGTTGTGGCAAGCTTCGCAACTGTTACGGGTCTCGAGCTCTAAGAGCCGAGAATTGGTGGCGTGCGATGTTTCTCGACGCGGCATATAGGGTTGCCATTTTCCCTAGCCGCAAGAAATGTGAAAAGGAAAGTCTTTTGTAGGCAAATTATCAGGAGGGCAGAGATATTCTATTACGCATCTCTCGAGAGACATGAAGGCAGTCTAATAAGAGGGAACAGTTGGTGGTTGTGGCAAGCTTCGCAACTGTTACGGGTCTCGAGCTCTAAGAGCCGAGAATTGGTGGCGTGCGATGTTTCTCGACGCGGCATATAGGGTTGCCATTTTCCCTAGCCGCAAGAAATGTGAAAAGGAAAGTCGTTTGTAGGCAAATTATCAGGAGGGCGGAGATATTCCATTACGCATCTCTCGAGAGACATGAAGGCAATCTAATAATAGGGAACAGTTGGTGGTTGTGGCAAGCTTCGCAACTGTTACGGGTCTCGAGCTCTAAGAGCCGAGAATTGGTGGCGTGCCATGTTTCTCGATGCCGCAAATAGGGTTGCCATTTTCCCTAGCCTCAAGAAATGTGAAAAGGAAAGTCTTTTGTAGGCAAATTATCAGGAGGGCAGAGATATTCCATTACGCATCTCTCGAGAGACATGAAGGCAGTCTAATAAGAGGGAACAGTTGGTGGTTGTGGCAAGCTTCGCAACTGTTACGGGTCTCGAGCTCTAAGAACCGAGAATTGGTGGCGTGCCATGTTTCTCGACGCGGCATATAGGGTCGCCATTTTCCCTAGCCGCAAGAAATGTGAAAAGGAAAGTCTTTTGTAGGCAAATTATCAGGAGGGCAGAGATATTCTATTACGCATCTCTCGAGAGACATGAAGGCAGTCTAATAAGAGGGAACAGTTGGTGGTTGTGGCAAGCTTCGCATCTGTTACGGGTCTCGAGCTCTAAGAGCCGAGAATTGGTGGCGTGCCATGTTTCTCGACGCCGCAAATAGGGTTGCCAATTTCCCTAGCCGCCAGAAATGTGAAAAGGAAAGTCGTTTGTAGGCAAATTATCAGGAGGGCGGAGATATTCCATTACGCATCTCTCGTGAGACATGAAGGCAGTCTAATAATAGGGAACAGTTGGGGGTTGGGGCAAGCTTCGCAACTGTTACGGGTCTCGAGCTCTAAGAGCCGAGAATTGGTGGCGTGCGATGTTTCTCGACGCGGCATATAGGGTTGCCATTTTCCCTAGCCGCAAGAAATGTGAAAAGGAAAGTCTTTTGTTTGCAAATTATCAGGAGGGCAGAGATATTCCATTACGCATCTCTCGAGAGACAAGAAGGCAGTCTAATAAGAGGGAACAGTTGGTGGTTGGGGCAAGATTCGCAACTGTTACGGGTCTCGAGCTCTAAGAGCCGAGAATTGGTGGCGTGCGATGTTTCTCGACGCGGCATATAGGGTTGCCATTTTCCCTAGCCGCAAGAAATGTGAAAAGGAAAGTCTTTTGTAGGCAAATTATCAGGAGGGCAGAGATATTCTATTACGCATCTCTCGAGAGACATGAAGGCAGTCTAATAAGAGGGAACAGTTGGTAGTTGTGGCAAGCTTCGCATCTGTTACGGGTCTCGAGCTCTAAGAGCCGAGAATTGGTGGCGTGCCATGTTTCTCGACGTGGCACATAGGGTTGCCATTTTCCCTAGCCGCAAGAAATGTGAAAAGGAATGCCCTTTGTAGGCAAATTATCAGGAGGGCGGAGGTATTCCATTACGCATGTCTCGAGAGAAATGAAGGCAGTCTAATATGAGGGAACAGTTGGTGGTTGTGGCAAGCTTCGTAACTGTTACGGGTCTCGAGCTCTAAGAGCCGAGAATTGGGGGCGTGCCATGTTTCTCGACGCAGCATATAGGGTTGTCAATTTCCCTAGCCGCAAGAAATGTGAAAAGGAAAGTCCTTTGTAGGCAAATTATCAGGAGGGCAGAGATATTCCCTTACGCATGTCTCCAGAGACATCAAGGCAGTCTAATAAGAGGGAACAGTTGGTGGTTGTGGCAAGCTTCGCAACTGTTACGGGTCTCGAGCTCTAAGAACCGAGAATTGGTGGCGTGCCATGTTTCTCGACGCCGCAAATAGGGTTGCCATTTTCCCTAGCCTCAAGAAATGTGAAAAGGAAAGTCTTTTGTATGCAAATTATCAGGAGGGCAGAGATATTCTATTACGCATCTCTCGAGAGACATGAAGGCAGTCTAATAAGAGGGAACAGTTGGTGGTTGTGGCAAGCTTCGCAACTGTTACGGGTCTCGAGCTCTAAGAGCCGAGAATTGGTGGCGTGCGATGTTTCTCGACGCGGCATATAGGGTTGCCATTTTCCCTAGCCGCAAGAAATGTGAAAAGGAAAGTCTTTTGTAGGCAAATTATTAGGAGGGCAGAGATATTCTATTACGCATCTCTCGAGAGACATGAAGGCAGTCTAATAAGAGGGAACAGTTGGTGGTTGTGGCAAGCTTCGCATCTGTTACGGGTCTCGAGCTCTAAGAGCCGAGAATTGGGGGTGTGCCATGTTTCTCGACGTGGCACATAGGGTTGCCATTTTCCCTAGCCGCCAGAAATGTGAAAAGGAAAGTCGTTTGTAGGCAAATTATCAGGAGGGCGGAGATATTCCATTACGCATCTCTCGTGAGACATGAAGGCAGTCTAATAATAGGGAACAGTTGGTGGTTGTGGCAAGCTTCGCAACTGTTACGGGTCTCGAGCTCTAAGAGCCGAGAATTGGTGGCGTGCCATGTTTCTAGACGCGGCAAATAGGGTTGCCATTTTCCCTAGCCGCAAGAAATGTGAAAAGGAATGTCCTTTGTAGGCAAATTATCAGGAGGGCGGAGGTATTCCATTACGCATCTCTCGAGAGACATGAAGGCAGTCTAATAAGAGGGAACAGTTGGTGGTTTTGGCAAGCTTCGCAACTGTTACGGGTCTCGAGCTCTAAGAGCCGAGAATTGGTGGCGTGCCGTGTTTCTCGACGCGGCAAATAGGTTTGCCATTTTCCCTAGCCGCAAGAAATGTGAAAAGGAAAGTCTTTCGTAGGCAAATTCTCGGGAGGGCAGAGATATTCCATTACGCATATCTCGAGAGACATGAAGGCAGTCTAATATGAGGGAACAGTTGGTGGTTGTGGCAAGCTTCGCAACTGTTACGGGTCTCGAGCTCTAAGAGCCGAGAATTGGGGGCGTGCCATGTTTCTCGACGTGGCAAATAGGGTTGCCATTTTCCTTAGCTGCAAGAAATGTGAAAAGGAAAGTCCTTTGTAGGCAAATTATCAGGAGGGCAGAAATATTCCCTTACGCATGTCTCCAGAGACATCAAGGCAGTCTAATAAGAGGGAACAGTTGGTGGTTGTGGCAAGCTTCGCAACTGTTACGGGTGTCGAGCTCTAAGAGCCGAGAATTGGGGGCGTGCCATGTTTCTCGACGTGGCAAATAGGGTTGCCATTTTCCTTAGCCGCAGGAAATGTGAAAAGGAAAGTCCTTTGTAGGCAAATTATCAGGAGGGCGGAGATATTCCATTACGCATCTCGAGAGAGACATCAAGGCAGTCTAATAAGAGGGAACAGTTGGTGGTTGTGGCAAGCTTCGCAACTGTTACGGGTCTCGAGCTCTAAGAGCCGAGAATTGGTGGCGTGCCATGTTTCTCGACGCGGCAAATAGGGTTGTCATTTTCCCTAGCCGCAAGAAATGTGAAAAGGAATGTCCTTTGTAGGCAAATTATCAGGAGGGCGGAGGTATTCCATTACGCATCTTTCGAGAGGCATGAAGGCAGTCTAATAAGAGGGAACAGTTGGTGGTTTTGGCAAGCTTCGCAACTGTTACGGGTCTCGAGCTCTAAGAGCCGAGAATTGGTGGCGTGCCGTGTTTCTCGACGCGGCAAATAGGGTTGCCATTTTCCCTAGCCGCAAGAAATGTGAAAAGGAAAGTCTTTTGTAGGCAAATTCTCGGGAGGGCAGAGATATTCTCTTACGCATGTCTCCAGAGACATCAAGGCAGTCTAATAAGAGGGAACAGTTGGTAGTTGTGGCAAGCTTCGCAACTGTTACGGGTCTCGAGCTCTAAGAGCCGAGAATTGGTGGCGTGCCATGTTTCTCGTCGTGGCTTATAGGGTTGCCATTTTCCCTAGCAGCAAGAAATGTGAAAAGGAAAGTCCTTTGTAGGCAAATTATCAGGAGGGCGGAGATATTCTATTACGCATCTCTCGAGAGACATGAAGGCAGTCTAATAAGAGGGAACAGTTGGTGGTTGTCGTAAGCTTCGCAACTGTTACGGGTCTCGCGCTCTAAGAGCCGAGATTTGGTGGCGTGCAATGTTTCTCGACGCGGCAAATAGGGTTGCCATTTACCCTAGCCGCAAGAAATGTTAAAAGGAAAGTCTTTTGTAGGCAAATTATCTGGAGGGCAGAGATATTCCATTACGCATCTCTCGAGAGACATGAAAGCAGTCTAATAAGAGGGAACAGTTGGTGGTTGTGGCAAGCTTCGCAACTATTACGGGTCTCGAGCTCTAAGAGCCGAGAATTGGTGGCGTGCGATGTTTCTCGACGCGGCATATAGGGTTGCCATTTTCCCTAGCCGCAAGAAATGTGAAAAGGAAAGTCTTTTGTAGGCAAATTATCAGGAGGGCAGAGATATTCCATTACGCATCTCTCGAGAGACATGAAGGCAGTCTAATAAGAGGGAACAGTTGGTGGTTGTGGCAAGCTTCGCAACTGTTACGGGTCTCGAGCTCTAAGAGCCGAGAATTGGGGGCGTGCCATGTTTCTCGACGCAGCATATAGGGTTGTCAATTTCCCTAGCCGCAAGAAATGTGAAAAGGAAAGTCCTTTGTAGGCAAATTATCAGGAGGGCAGAGATATTCCCTTACGCATGTCTCCAGAGACATCAAGGCAGTCTAATAAGAGGGAACAGTTGGTGGTTGTGGCAAGCTTCGCAACTGTTACGGGTCTCGAGCTCTAAGAACCGAGAATTGGTGGCGTGCCATGTTTCTCGACGCCGCAAATAGGGTTGCCATTTTCCCTAGCCTCAAGAAATGTGAAAAGGAAAGTCTTTTGTATGCAAATTATCAGGAGGGCAGAGATATTCCATTACGCATCTCTCGAGAGACATGAAGGCAGTCTAATAAGAGGGAACAGTTGGTGGTTGTGGCAAGCTTCGCAACTGTTACGGGTCTCGAGCTCTAAGAGCCGAGAATTGGTGGCGTGCGATGTTTCTCGACGCGGCATATAGGGTTGCCATTTTCCCTAGCCGCAAGAAATGTGAAAAGGAAAGTCGTTTGTAGGCAAATTATCAGGAGGGCGGAGATATTCCATTACGCATCTCTCGTGAGACATGAAGGCAGTCTAATAATAGGGAACAGTTGGTGGTTGTGGCAAGCTTCGCAACTGTTACGGGTCTCGAGCTCTAAGAGCCGAGAATTGGTGGCGTGCCATGTTTCTAGACGCGGCAAATAGGGTTGCCATTTTCCCTAGCCGCAAGAAATGTGAAAAGGAATGTCCTTTGTAGGCAAATTATCAGGAGGGCGGAGGTATTCCATTACGCATCTCTCGAGAGACATGAAGGCAGTCTAATAAGAGGGAACAGTTGGTGGTTTTGGCAAGCTTCGCAACTGTTACGGGTCTCGAGCTCTAAGAGCCGAGAATTGGTGGCGTGCCGTGTTTCTCGACGCGGCAAATAGGTTTGCCATTTTCCCTAGCCGCAAGAAATGTGAAAAGGAAAGTCTTTCGTAGGCAAATTCTCGGGAGGGCAGAGATATTCCATTACGCTTATCTCGAGAGACATGAAGGCAGTCTAATATGAGGGAACAGTTGGTGGTTGTGGCAAGCTTCGCAACTGTTACGGGTCTCGAGCTCTAAGAGCCGAGAATTGGGGGCGTGCCATGTTTCTCGACGTGGCAAATAGGGTTGCCATTTTCCTTAGCCGCAAGAAATGTGAAAAGGAAAGTCCTTTGTAGGCAAATTATCAGGAGGGCAGAAATATTCCCTTACGCATGTCTCCAGAGACATCAAGGCAGTCTAATAAGAGGGAACAGTTGGTGGTTGTGGCAAGCTTCGCAACTGTTACGGGTGTCGAGCTCTAAGAGCCGAGAATTGGGGGCGTGCCATGTTTCTCGACGTGGCAAATAGGGTTGCCATTTTCCTTAGCCGCAGGAAATGTGAAAAGGAAAGTCCTTTGTAGGCAAATTATCAGGAGGGCGGAGATATTCCATTACGCATCTCGAGAGAGACATCAAGGCAGTCTAATAAGAGGGAACAGTTGGTGGTTGTGGCAAGCTTCGCAACTGTTACGGGTCTCGAGCTCTAAGAGCCGAGAATTGGTGGCGTGCCATGTTTCTCGACGCGGCAAATAGGGTTGTCATTTTCCCTAGCCGCAAGAAATGTGAAAAGGAATGTCCTTTGTAGGCAAATTATCAGGAGGGCGGAGGTATTCCATTACGCATCTCTCGAGAGGCATGAAGGCAGTCTAATAAGAGGGAACAGTTGGTGGTTTTGGCAAGCTTCGCAACTGTTACGGGTCTCGAGCTCTAAGAGCCGAGAATTGGTGGCGTGCCGTGTTTCTCGACGCGGCAAATAGGGTTGCCATTTTCCCTAGCCGCAAGAAATGTGAAAAGGAAAGTCTTTTGTAGGCAAATTCTCGGGAGGGCAGAGATATTCCATTACGCATGTCTCGAGAGACATGAAGGCAGTCTAATATGAGGGAACAGTTGGTGGTTGTGGCAAGGTTCGCAACTGTTACGGGTCTCGAGCTCTAAGAGCCGAGAATTGGTGGCGTGCCGTGTTTCTCGACGCGGCAAATAGGTTTGCCATTTTCCCTAGCCGCAAGAAATGTGAAAAGGAAAGTCTTTTGTAGGCAAATTCTCGGGAGGGCAGAGATATTCTCTTACGCATGTCTCCAGAGACATCAAGGCAGTCTAATAAGAGGGAACAGTTGGTGGTTGTGGCAAGCTTCGCAACTGTTACGGGTCTCGAGCTCTAAGAGCCGAGAATTGGTGGCGTGCCATGTTTCTCGTCGTGGCTTATAGGGTTGCCATTTTCCCTAGCAGCAAGAAATGTGAAAAGGAAAGTCCTTTGTAGGCAAATTATCAGGAGGGCGGAGATATTCTATTACGCATCTCTCGAGAGACATGAAGGCAGTCTAATAAGAGGGAACAGTTGGTGGTTGTCGTAAGCTTCGCAACTGTTACGGGTCTCGCGCTCTAAGAGCCGAGATTTGGTGGCGTGCAATGTTTCTCGACGCGGCAAATAGGGTTGCCATTTACCCTAGCCGCAAGAAATGTTAAAAGGAAAGTCTTTTGTAGGCAAATTATCTGGAGGGCAGAGATATTCCATTACGCATCTCTCGAGAGACATGAAGGCAGTCTAATAAGAGGGAACAGTTGGTGGTTGTGGCAAGCTTCGCAACTGTTACGGGTCTCGAGCTCTAAGAGCCGAGAATTGGTGGCGTGCGATGTTTCTCGACGCGGCATATAGGGTTGCCATTTTCCCTAACCGCAAGAAATGTGAAAAGGAAAGTCTTTTGTAGGCAAATTATCAGGAGGGCAGAGATATTCCATTACGCATCTCTCGAGAGACATGAAGGCAGTCTAATAAGAGGGAACAGTTGGTGGTTGTGGCAAGCTTCGCAACTGTTACGGGTCTCGAGCTCTAAGAGCCGAGAATTGGTGGCGTGCGATGTTTCTCGACGCGGCATATAGGGTTGCCATTTTCCCTAGCCGCAAGAAATGTGAAAAGGAAAGTCTTTTGTAGGCAAATTATTAGGAGGGCAGAGATATTCTATTACGCATCTCTCGAGAGACATGAAGGCAGTCTAATAAGAGGGAACAGTTGGTGGTTGTGGCAAGCTTCGCATCTGTTACGGGTCTCGAGCTCTAAGAGCCGAGAATTGGGGGTGTGCCATGTTTCTCGACGTGGCACATAGGGTTGCCATTTTCCCTAGCCGCCAGAAATGTGAAAAGGAAAGTCGTTTGTAGGCAAATTATCAGGAGGGCGGAGATATTCCATTACGCATCTCTCGTGAGACATGAAGGCAGTCTAATAATAGGGAACAGTTGGTGGTTGTGGCAAGCTTCGCAACTGTTACGGGTCTCGAGCTCTAAGAGCCGAGAATTGGTGGCGTGCCATGTTTCTAGACGCGGCAAATAGGGTTGCCATTTTCCCTAGCCGCAAGAAATGTGAAAAGGAATGTCCTTTGTAGGCAAATTATCAGGAGGGCGGAGGTATTCCATTACGCATCTCTCGAGAGACATGAAGGCAGTCTAATAAGAGGGAACAGTTGGTGGTTTTGGCAAGCTTCGCAACTGTTACGGGTCTCGAGCTCTAAGAGCCGAGAATTGGTGGCGTGCCGTGTTTCTCGACGCGGCAAATAGGTTTGCCATTTTCCCTAGCCGCAAGAAATGTGAAAAGGAAAGTCTTTCGTAGGCAAATTCTCGGGAGGGCAGAGATATTCCATTACGCATATCTCGAGAGACATGAAGGCAGTCTAATATGAGGGAACAGTTGGTGGTTGTGGCAAGCTTCGCAACTGTTACGGGTCTCGAGCTCTAAGAGCCGAGAATTGGGGGCGTGCCATGTTTCTCGACGTGGCAAATAGGGTTGCCATTTTCCTTAGCCGCAAGAAATGTGAAAAGGAAAGTCCTTTGTAGGCAAATTATCAGGAGGGCAGAAATATTCCCTTACGCATGTCTCCAGAGACATCAAGGCAGTCTAATAAGAGGGAACAGTTGGTGGTTGTGGCAAGCTTCGCAACTGTTACGGGTGTCGAGCTCTAAGAGCCGAGAATTGGGGGCGTGCCATGTTTCTCGACGTGGCAAATAGGGTTGCCATTTTCCTTAGCCGCAGGAAATGTGAAAAGGAAAGTCCTTTGTAGGCAAATTATCAGGAGGGCGGAGATATTCCATTACGCATCTCGAGAGAGACATCAAGGCAGTCTAATAAGAGGGAACAGTTGGTGGTTGTGGCAAGCTTCGCAACTGTTACGGGTCTCGAGCTCTAAGAGCCGAGAATTGGTGGCGTGCCATGTTTCTCGACGCGGCAAATAGGGTTGTCATTTTCCCTAGCCGCAAGAAATGTGAAAAGGAATGTCCTTTGTAGGCAAATTATCAGGAGGGCGGAGGTATTCCATTACGCATCTCTCGAGAGGCATGAAGGCAGTCTAATAAGAGGGAACAGTTGGTGGTTTTGGCAAGCTTCGCAACTGTTACGGGTCTCGAGCTCTAAGAGCCGAGAATTGGTGGCGTGCCGTGTTTCTCGACGCGGCAAATAGGGTTGCCATTTTCCCTAGCCGCAAGAAATGTGAAAAGGAAAGTCTTTTGTAGGCAAATTCTCGGGAGGGCAGAGATATTCCATTACGCATGTCTCGAGAGACATCAAGGCAGTCTAATAAGAGGGAACAGTTGGTGGTTGTGGCAAGCTTCGCAACTGTTACGGGTCTCGAGCTCTAAGAGCCGAGAATTGGTGGCGTGCGATGTTTCTCGACGCGGCATATAGGGTTGCCATTTTCCCTAGCCGCAAGAAATGTGAAAAGGAAAGTCTTTTGTAGGCAAATTATCAGGAGGGCAGAGATATTCTATTACGCATCTCTCGAGAGACATGAAGGCAGTCTAATAAGAGGGAACAGTTGGTGGTTGTGGCAAGCTTCGCAACTGTTACGGGTCTCGAGCTCTAAGAGCCGAGAATTGGTGGCGTGCCGTGTTTCTCGACGCGGCAAATAGGGTTGCCATTTTCCCTAGCCGCAAGAAATGTGAAAAGGAAAGTCTTTTGTAGGCAAATTATCAGGAGGGCAGAGATATTCCATTACGCATCTCTCGAGAGACATGAAGGCAGTCTAATAAGAGGGAACAGTTGGTGGTTGTGGCAAGCTTCGCAACTGTTACGGGTCTCGAGCTCTAAGAGCCAAGAATTGGTGGCGTGCGATGTTTCTCGACGCGGCATATAGGGTTGCAATTTTCCCTAGCCGCAAGAAATGTGAAAAGGAAAGTCTTTTGTAGGCAAATTATCAGGAGGGCAGAGATATTCTATTACGCATCTCTCGAGAGACATGAAGGCAGTCTAATAAGAGGGAACAGTTGGTGGTTGTGGCAAGCTTCGCATCTGTTACGGGTCTCGAGCTCTAAGAGCCCAGAATTGGGGGTGTGCCATGTTTCTCGACGTGGCATATAGCGTTGCCATTTTCCCTAGCCGCAAGAAATGTGAAAAGGAAAGTCGTTTGTAGGCAAATTATCAGGAGGGCGGAGATATTCCATTACGCATCTCTCGAGAGACATGAAGGCAGTCTAATAATAGGGAACAGTTGGTGGTTGTGGCAAGCTTCGCAACTGTTACGGGTCTCGAGCTCTAAGAGCCGAGAATTTTTGGCGTGCCGTGTTTCTCGACGCGGCAAATAGGGTTGCCATTTTCCCTAGCCGCAAGAAATGTGAAAAGGAAAGTCCTTTGTAGGCAAATTATCAGGAGGGCACAAATATTCCCTTACGCATGTCTCCAGAGACATCAAGGCAGTCTAATAAGAGGGAACAGTTGGTGGTTGTGGCAAGCTTCGCAACTGTTACGGGTCTCGAGCTCTAAGAGCCGAGAATTGGTGGCGTGCCATGTTTCTCGACGCCGCAAATAGGGTTGCCATTTTCCCTAGCCTCAAGAAATGTGAAGAGGAAAGTCTTTTGTAGGCAAATTATCAGGAGGGCAGAGATATTCCATTACGCATCTCTCGAGAGACATGAAGGCAGTCTAATAAGAGGGAACAGTTGGTGGTTGTGGCAAGCTTCGCATCTGTTACGGGTCTCGAGCTCTAAGAGCCCAGAATTGGGGGTGTGCCATGTTTCTCGACGTGGCATATAGGGTTGTCATTTTCCCTAGCCGCAAGAAATGTGAAAAGGAATGTCCTTTGTATGCAAATTATCAGGAGGGCGGAGGTATTCCATTACGCATCTTTCGAGAGGCATGAAGGCAGTCTAATAAGAGGGAACAGTTGGTGGTTTTGGCAAGCTTCGCAACTGTTACGGGTCTCGAGCTCTAAGAGCCGAGAATTGGTGGCGTGCCGTGTTTCTCGACGCGGCAAATAGGGTTGCCATTTTCCCTAGCCGCAAGAAATGTGAAAAGGAAAGTCTTTTGTAGGCAAATTCTCGGGAGGGCAGAGATATTCCATTACGCATGTCTCGAGAGACATGAAGGCAGTCTAATATGAGGGAACAGTTGGTGGTTGTGGCAAGGTTCGCAACTGTTACGGGTCTCGAGCTCTAAGAGCCGAGAATTGGTGGCGTGCCGTGTTTCTCGACGCGGCAAATAGGTTTGCCATTTTCCCTAGCCGCAAGAAATGTGAAAAGGAAAGTCTTTTGTAGGCAAATTCTCGGGAGGGCAGAGATATTCTCTTACGCATGTCTCCAGAGACATCAAGGCAGTCTAATAAGAGGGAACAGTTGGTGGTTGTGGCAAGCTTCGCAACTGTTACGGGTCTCGAGCTCTAAGAGCCGAGAATTGGTGGCGTGCCATGTTTCTCGTCGTGGCTTATAGGGTTGCCATTTTCCCAAGCAGCAAGAAATGTGAAAAGGAAAGTCCTTTGTAGGCAAATTATTAGGAGGGCAGAGATATTCTATTACGCATCTCTCGAGAGACATGAAGGCAGTCTAATAAGAGGGAACAGTTGGTGGTTGTCGTAAGCTTCGCAACTGTTACGGGTCTCGCGCTCTAAGAGCCGAGATTTGGTGGCGTGCAATGTTTCTCGACGCGGCAAATAGGGTTGCCATTTACCCTAGCCGCAAGAAATGTTAAAAGGAAAGTCTTTTGTAGGCAAATTATCTGGAGGGCAGAGATATTCCATTACGCATCTCTCGAGAGACATGAAGGCAGTCTAATAAGAGGGAACAGTTGGTGGTTGTGGCAAGCTTCGCAACTGTTACGGGTCTCGAGCTCTAAGAGCCGAGAATTGGTGGCGTGCGATGTTTCTCGACGCGGCATATAGGGTTGCCATTTTCCCTAGCCGCAAGAAATGTGAAAAGGAAAGTCTTTTGTAGGCAAATTATCAGGAGGGCAGAGATATTCCATTACGCATCTCTCGAGAGACATGAAGGCAGTCTAATAAGAGGGAACAGTTGGTGGTTGTGGCAAGCTTCGCAACTGTTACGGGTCTCGAGCTCTAAGAGCCAAGAATTGGTGGCGTGCGATGTTTCTCGACGCGGCATATAGGGTTGCAATTTTCCCTAGCCGCAAGAAATGTGAAAAGGAAAGTCTTTTGTAGGCAAATTATCAGGAGGGCAGAGATATTCTATTACGCATCTCTCGAGAGACATGAAGGCAGTCTAATAAGAGGGAACAGTTGGTGGTTGTGGCAAGCTTCGCATCTGTTACGGGTCTCGAGCTCTAAGAGCCCAGAATTGGGGGTGTGCCATGTTTCTCGACGTGGCATATAGGGTTGCCATTTTCCCTAGCCGCAAGAAATGTGAAAAGGAAAGTCGTTTGTAGGCAAATTATCAGGAGGGCGGAGATATTCCATTACGCATCTCTCGAGAGACATGAAGGCAGTCTAATAATAGGGAACAGTTGGTGGTTGTGGCAAGCTTCGCAACTGTTACGGGTCTCGAGCTCTAAGAGCCGAGAATTTTTGGCGTGCCGTGTTTCTCGACTCGGCAAATAGGGTTGCCATTTTCCCTAGCCGCAAGAAATGTGAAAAGGAAAGTCCTTTGTAGGCAAATTATCAGGAGGGCACAAATATTCCCTTACGCATGTCTCCAGAGACATCAAGGCAGTCTAATAAGAGGGAACAGTTGGTGGTTGTGGCAAGCTTCGCAACTGTTACGGGTCTCGAGCTCTAAGAGCCGAGAATTGGTGGCGTGCCATGTTTCTCGACGCCGCAAATAGGGTTGCCATTTTCCCTAGCCTCAAGAAATGTGAAGAGGAAAGTCTTTTGTAGGCAAATTATCAGGAGGGCAGAGATATTCCATTACGCATCTCTCGAGAGACATGAAGGCAGTCTAATAAGAGGGAACAGTTGGTGGTTGTGGCAAGCTTCGCATCTGTTACGGGTCTCGAGCTCTAAGAGCCCAGAATTGGGGGTGTGCCATGTTTCTCGACGTGGCATATAGGGTTGTCATTTTCCCTAGCCGCAAGAAATGTGAAAAGGAATGTCCTTTGTATGCAAATTATCAGGAGGGCGGAGGTATTCCATTACGCATCTTTCGAGAGGCATGAAGGCAGTCTAATAAGAGGGAACAGTTGGTGGTTTTGGCAAGCTTCGCAACTGTTACGGGTCTCGAGCTCTAAGAGCCGAGAATTGGTGGCGTGCCGTGTTTCTCGACGCGGCAAATAGGGTTGCCATTTTCCCTAGCCGCAAGAAATGTGAAAAGGAAAGTCTTTTGTAGGCAAATTCTCGGGAGGGCAGAGATATTCCATTACGCATGTCTCGAGAGACATGAAGGCAGTCTAATATGAGGGAACAGTTGGTGGTTGTGGCAAGGTTCGCAACTGTTACGGGTCTCGAGCTCTAAGAGCCGAGAATTGGTGGCGTGCCGTGTTTCTCGACGCGGCAAATAGGTTTGCCATTTTCCCTAGCCGCAAGAAATGTGAAAAGGAAAGTCTTTTGTAGGCAAATTCTCGGGAGGGCAGAGATATTCTCTTACGCATGTCTCCAGAGACATCAAGGCAGTCTAATAAGAGGGAACAGTTGGTGGTTGTGGCAAGCTTCGCAACTGTTACGGGTCTCGAGCTCTAAGAGCCGAGAATTGGTGGCGTGCCATGTTTCTCGTCGTGGCTTATAGGGTTGCCATTTTCCCTAGCAGCAAGAAATGTGAAAAGGAAAGTCCTTTGTAGGCAAATTATTAGGAGGGCAGAGATATTCTATTACGCATCTCTCGAGAGACATGAAGGCAGTCTAATAAGAGGGAACAGTTGGTGGTTGTCGTAAGCTTCGCAACTGTTACGGGTCTCGCGCTCTAAGAGCCGAGATTTGGTGGCGTGCAATGTTTCTCGACGCGGCAAATAGGGTTGCCATTTACCCTAGCCGCAAGAAATGTTAAAAGGAAAGTCTTTTGTAGGCAAATTATCTGGAGGGCAGAGATATTCCATTACGCATCTCTCGAGAGACATGAAGGCAGTCTAATAAGAGGGAACAGTTGGTGGTTGTGGCAAGCTTCGCAACTGTTACGGGTCTCGAGCTCTAAGAGCCGAGAATTGGTGGCGTGCGATGTTTCTCGACGCGGCATATAGGGTTGCCATTTTCCCTAGCCGCAAGAAATGTGAAAAGGAAAGTCTTTTGTAGGCAAATTATCAGGAGGGCAGAGATATTCCATTACGCATCTCTCGAGAGACATGAAGGCAGTCTAATAAGAGGGAACAGTTGGTGGTTGTGGCAAGCTTCGCAACTGTTGCGGGTCTCGAGCTCTAAGAGCCGAGAATTGGTGGCGTGCGATGTTTCTCGACGCGGCATATAGGGTTGCCATTTTCCCTAGCCGCAAGAAATGTGAAAAGGAAAGTCTTTTGTAGGCAAATTATTAGGAGGGCAGAGATATTCTATTACGCATCTCTCGAGAGACATGAAGGCAGTCTAATAAGAGGGAACAGTTGGTGGTTGTGGCAAGCTTCGCATCTGTTACGGGTCTCGAGCTCTAAGAGCCGAGAATTGGGGGTGTGCCATGTTTCTCGACGTGGCACATAGGGTTGCCATTTTCCCTAGCCGCCAGAAATGTGAAAAGGAAAGTCGTTTGTAGGCAAATTATCAGGAGGGCGGAGATATTCCATTACGCATCTCTCGTGAGACATGAAGGCAGTCTAATAATAGGGAACAGTTGGTGGTTGTGGCAAGCTTCGCAACTGTTACGGGTCTCGAGCTCTAAGAGCCGAGAATTGGTGGCGTGCCATGTTTCTAGACGCGGCAAATAGGGTTGCCATTTTCCCTAGCCGCAAGAAATGTGAAAAGGAATGTCCTTTGTAGGCAAATTATCAGGAGGGCGGAGGTATTCCATTACGCATCTCTCGAGAGACATGAAGGCAGTCTAATAAGAGGGAACAGTTGGTGGTTTTGGCAAGCTTCGCAACTGTTACGGGTCTCGAGCTCTAAGAGCCGAGAATTGGTGGCGTGCCGTGTTTCTCGACGCGGCAAATAGGTTTGCCATTTTCCCTAGCCGCAAGAAATGTGAAAAGGAAAGTCTTTCGTAGGCAAATTCTCGGGAGGGCAGAGATATTCCATTACGCATATCTCGAGAGACATGAAGGCAGTCTAATATGAGGGAACAGTTGGTGGTTGTGGCAAGCTTCGCAACTGTTACGGGTCTCGAGCTCTAAGAGCCGAGAATTGGGGGCGTGCCATGTTTCTCGACGTGGCAAATAGGGTTGCCATTTTCCTTAGCCGCAAGAAATGTGAAAAGGAAAGTCCTTTGTAGGCAAATTATCAGGAGGGCAGAAATATTCCCTTACGCATGTCTCCAGAGACATCAAGGCAGTCTAATAAGAGGGAACAGTTGGTGGTTGTGGCAAGCTTCGCAACTGTTACGGGTCTCGAGCTCTAAGAGCCGAGAATTGGTGGCGTGCCATGTTTCTCGATGCGGCAAATAGGGTTGTCATTTTCCCTAGCCGCAAGAAATGTGAAAAGGAATGTCCTTTGTAGGCAAATTATCAGGAGGGCGGAGGTATTCCATTACGCATCTCTCGAGAGGCATGAAGGCAGTCTAATAAGAGGGAACAGTTGGTGGTTTTGGCAAGCTTCGCAACTGTTACGGGTCTCGAGCTCTAAGAGCCGAGAATTGGTGGCGTGCCGTGTTTCTCGACGCGGCAAATAGGGTTGCCATTTTCCCTAGCCGCAAGAAATGTGAAAAGGAAAGTCTTTTGTAGGCAAATTCTCGGGAGGGCAGAGATATTCCATTACGCATGTCTCGAGAGACATGAAGGCAGTCTAATAAGAGGGAACAGTTGGTGGTTGTCGTAAGCTTCGCAACTGTTACGGGTCTCGCGCTCTAAGAGCCGAGATTTGGTGGCGTGCAATGTTTCTCGACGCGACAAATAGGGTTGCCATTTACCCTAGCCGCAAGAAATGTTAAAAGGAAGGTCTTTTGTAGGCAAATTATCTGGAGGGCAGAGATATTCCATTACGCATCTCTCGAGAGACATGAAGGCAGTCTAATAAGAGGGAACAGTTGGTGGTTGTGGCAAGCTTCGCAACTGTTACGGGTCTCGAGCTCTAAGAGCCGAGAATTGGTGGCGTGCGATGTTTCTCGACGCGGCATATAGGGTTGCCATTTTCCCTAGCCGCAAGAAATGTGAAAAGGAAAGTCTTTTGTAGGCAAATTATCAGGAGGGCAGAGATATTCTATTACGCATCTCTCGAGAGACATGAAGGCAGTCTAATAAGAGGGAACAGTTGGTGGTTGTGGCAAGCTTCGCAACTGTTACGGGTCTCGAGCTCTAAGAGCCGAGAATTGGTGGCGTGCCGTGTTTCTCGACGCGGCAAATAGGGTTGCCATTTTCCCTAGCCGCAAGAAATGTGAAAAGGAAAGTCTTTTGTAGGCAAATTATCAGGAGGGCAGAGATATTCCATTACGCATCTCTCGAGAGACATGAAGGCAGTCTAATAAGAGGGAACAGTTGGTGGTTGTGGCAAGCTTCGCAACTGTTACGGGTCTCGAGCTCTAAGAGCCAAGAATTGGTGGCGTGCGATGTTTCTCGACGCGGCATATAGGGTTGCAATTTTCCCTAGCCGCAAGAAATGTGAAAAGGAAAGTCTTTTGTAGGCAAATTATCAGGAGGGCAGAGATATTCTATTACGCATCTCTCGAGAGACATGAAGGCAGTCTAATAAGAGGGAACAGTTGGTGGTTGTGGCAAGCTTCGCATCTGTTACGGGTCTCGAGCTCTAAGAGCCCAGAATTGGGGGTGTGCCATGTTTCTCGACGTGGCATATAGGGTTGCCATTTTCCCTAGGCGCAAGAAATGTGAAAAGGAAAGTCGTTTGTAGGCAAATTATCAGGAGGGCGGAGATATTCCATTACGCATCTCTCGAGAGACATGAAGGCAGTCTAATAATAGGGAACAGTTGGTGGTTGTGGCAAGCTTCGCAACTGTTACGGGTCTCGAGCTCTAAGAGCCGAGAATTTTTGGCGTGCCGTGTTTCTCGACGCGGCAAATAGGGTTGCCATTTTCCCTAGCCGCAAGAAATATGAAAAGGAAAGTCCTTTGTAGGCAAATTATCAGGAGGGCACAAATATTCCCTTACGCATGTCTCCAGAGACATCAAGGCAGTCTAATAAGAGGGAACAGTTGGTGGTTATGGCAAGCTTCGCAACTGTTACGGGTCTCGAGCTCTAAGAGCCGAGAATTGGGGGCGTGCCATGTTTCTCGACGTGGCAAATAGGGTTGCCATTTTCCTTAGCCGCAAGAAATGTGAAAAGGAAAGTCCTTTGTAGGCAAATTATCAGGAGGGCAGAAATATTCCCTTACGCATGTCTCCAGAGACATCAAGGCAGTCTAATAAGAGGGAACAGTTGGTGGTTGTGGCAAGCTTCGCAACTGTTACGGGTCTCGAGCTCTAAGAGCCGAGAATTGGTGGCGTGCCATGTTTCTCGACGCCGCAAATAGGGTTGCCATTTTCCCTAGCCTCAAGAAATGTGAAGAGGAAAGTCTTTTGTAGGCAAATTATCAGGAGGGCAGAGATATTCCATTACGCATCTCTCGAGAGACATGAAGGCAGTCTAATAAGAGGGAACAGTTGGTGGTTGTGGCAAGCTTCGCATCTGTTACGGGTCTCGAGCTCTAAGAGCCCAGAATTGGGGGTGTGCCATGTTTCTCGACGTGGCATATAGGGTTGCCATTTTCCCTAGCCGCAAGAAATGTGAAAAGGAAAGTCGTTTGTAGGCAAATTATCAGGAGGGCGGAGATATTCCATTACGCATCTCTCGAGAGACATGAAGGCAGTCTAATAATAGGGAACAGTTGGTGGTTGTGGCAAGCTTCGCAACTGTTACGGGTCTCGAGCTCTAAGAGCCGAGAATTTTTGGCGTGCCGTGTTTCTCGACGCGGCAAATAGGGTTGCCATTTTCCCTAGCCGCAAGAAATGTGAAAAGGAAAGTCTTTTGTAGGCAAATTATCAGGAGGGCAGAGATATTCTATTACGCATCTCTCGAGAGACATGAAGGCAGTCTAATAAGAGGGAACAGTTGGTGGTTGTGGCAAGCTTCGCATCTGTTACGGGTCTCGAGCTCTAAGAGCCGAGAATTGGGGGTGTGCCATGTTTCCCGACGTGGCATATAGGGTTGCCATTTTCCCTAGCCGCAAGAAATGTGAAAAGGAAAGTCGTTTGTAGGCAAATTATCAGGAGGGCGGAGATATTCCATTACGCATCTCTCGAGAGACATGAAGGCAGTCTAATAAGAGGGAACAGTTGGTGGTTGTGGCAAGCTTCGCAACTGTTACGGGTCTCGAGCTCTAAGAGCCGAGAATTTTTGGCGTGCCGTGTTTCTCGACGCGGCAAATAGGGTTGCCATTTTCCCTAGCCGCAAGAAATGTGAAAAGGAAAGTCCTTTGTAGGCAAATTATCAGGAGGGCACAAATATTCCCTTACGCATGTCTCCAGAGACATCAAGGCAGTCTAATAAGAGGGAACAGTTGGTGGTTGTGGCAAGCTTCGCAACTGTTACGGGTCTCGAGCTCTAAGAGCCGAGAATTGGGGGCGTGCCATGTTTCTCGACGTGGCAAATAGGGTTGCCATTTTCCTTAGCCGCAAGAAATGTGAAAAGGAAAGTCCTTTGTAGGCAAATTATCAGGAGGGCAGAAATATTCCCTTACGCATGTCTCCAGAGACATCAAGGCAGTCTAATAAGAGGGAACAGTTGGTGGTTGTGGCAAGCTTCGCAACTGTTACGGGTCTCGAGCTCTAAGAGCCGATAATTGGGGGCGTGCCATGTTTCTCGACGTGGCAAATAGGGTTGCCATTTTCCTTAGCCGCAAGAAATGTGAAAAGGAAAGTCCTTTGTAGGCAAATTATCAGGAGGGCAGAAATATTCCCTTACGCATGTCTCCAGAGACATCAAGGCAGTCTAATAAAAGGGAACAGTTGGTGGTTGTGGCAAGCTTCGCAACTGTTACGGGTGTCGAGCTCTAAGAGCCGAGAATTGGGGGCGTGCCATGTTTCTCGACGTGGCAAATAGGGTTGCCATTTTCCTTAGCCGCAGGAAATGTGAAAAGGAAAGTCCTTTGTAGGCAAATTATCAGGAGGGCGGAGGTATTCCATTACGCATCTCTCGAGAGGCATGAAGGCAGTCTAATAAGAGGGAACAGTTGGTGGTTTTGGCAAGCTTCGCAACTGTTACGGGTCTCGAGCTCTAAGAGCCGAGAATTGGTGGCGTGCCGTGTTTCTCGACGCGGCAAATAGGGTTGCCATTTTCCCTAGCCGCAAGAAATGTGAAAAGGAAAGTCTTTTGTAGGCAAATTCTCGGGAGGGCAGAGATATTCCATTACGCATGTCTCGAGAGACATGAAGGCAGTCTAATATGAGGGAACAGTTGGTGGTTGTGGCAAGGTTCGCAACTGTTACGGGTCTCGAGCTCTAAGAGCCGAGAATTGGTGGCGTGCCGTGTTTCTCGACGCGGCAAATAGGTTTGCCATTTTCCCTAGCCGCAAGAAATGTGAAAAGGAAAGTCTTTTGTAGGCAAATTCTCGGGAGGGCAGAGATATTCTCTTACGCATGTCTCCAGAGACATGAAGGCAGTCTAATAAGAGGGAACAGTTGGTGGTTGTGGCAAGCTTCGCAACTGTTACGGGTCTCGAGCTCTAAGAGCCGAGAATTGATGGCGTGCCATGTTTCTCGTCGTGGCTTATAGGGTTGCCATTTTCCCTAACAGCAAGAAATGTGAAAAGGAAAGTCCTTTGTAGGCAAATTATCAGGAGGGCGGAGATATTCTATTACGCATCTCTCGAGAGACATGAAGGCAGTCTAATAAGAGGGAACAGTTGGTGGTTGTCGTAAGCTTCGCAACTGTTACGGGTCTCGCGCTCTAAGAGCCGAGATTTGGTGGCGTGCAATGTTTCTCGACGCGGCAAATAGGGTTGCCATTTACCCTAGCCGCAAGAAATGTTAAAAGGAAGGTCTTTTGTAGGCAAATTATCTGGAGGGCAGAGATATTCCATTACGCATCTCTCGAGAGACATGAAGGCAGTCTAATAAGAGGGAACAGTTGGTGGTTGTGGCAAGCTTCGCAACTGTTACGGGTCTCGAGCTCTAAGAGCCGAGAATTGGTGGCGTGCGATGTTTCTCGACGCGGCATATAGGGTTGCCATTTTCCCTAGCCGCAAGAAATGTGAAAAGGAAAGTCTTTTGTAGGCAAATTATCAGGAGGGCAGAGATATTCTATTACGCATCTCTCGAGAGACATGAAGGCAGTCTAATAAGAGGGAACAGTTGGTGGTTGTGGCAAGCTTCGCAACTGTTACGGGTCTCGAGCTCTAAGAGCCGAGAATTGGTGGCGTGCCGTGTTTCTCGACGCGGCAAATAGGGTTGCCATTTTCCCTAGCCGCAAGAAATGTGAAAAGGAAAGTCTTTTGTAGGCAAATTATCAGGAGGGCAGAGATATTCCATTACGCATCTCTCGAGAGACATGAAGGCAGTCTAATAAGAGTGAACAGTTGGTGGTTGTGGCAAGCTTCGCAACTGTTACGGGTCTCGAGCTCTAAGAGCCAAGAATTGGTGGCGTGCGATGTTTCTCGACGCGGCATATAGGGTTGCAATTTTCCCTAGCCGCAAGAAATGTGAAAAGGAAAGTCTTTTGTAGGCAAATTATCAGGAGGGCAGAGATATTCTATTACGCATCTCTCGAGAGACATGAAGGCAGTCTAATAAGAGGGAACAGTTGGTGGTTGTGGCAAGCTTCGCATCTGTTACGGGTCTCGAGCTCTAAGAGCCCAGAATTGGGGGTGTGCCATGTTTCTCGACGTGGCATATAGGGTTGCCATTTTCCCTAGCCGCAAGAAATGTGAAAAGGAAAGTCGTTTGTAGGCAAATTATCAGGAGGGCGGAGATATTCCATTACGCATCTCTCGAGAGACATGAAGGCAGTCTAATAATAGGGAACAGTTGGTGGTTGTGGCAAGCTTCGCAACTGTTACGGGTCTCGAGCTCTAAGAGCCGAGAATTTTTGGCGTGACGTGTTTCTCGACGCGGCAAATAGGGTTGCCATTTTCCCTAGCCGCAAGAAATATGAAAAGGAAAGTCCTTTGTAGGCAAATTATCAGGAGGGCACAAATATTCCCTTACGCATGTCTCCAGAGACATCAAGGCAGTCTAATAAGAGGGAACAGTTGGTGGTTGTGGCAAGCTTCGCAACTGTTACGGGTCTCGAGCTCTAAGAGCCGAGAATTGGGGGCGTGCCATGTTTCTCGACGTGGCAAATAGGGTTGCCATTTTCCTTAGCCGCAAGAAATGTGAAAAGGAAAGTCCTTTGTAGGCAAATTATCAGGAGGGCAGAAATATTCCCTTACGCATGTCTCCAGAGACATCAAGGCAGTCTAATAAGAGGGAACAGTTGGTGGTTGTGGCAAGCTTCGCAACTGTTACGGGTCTCGAGCTCTAAGAGCCGAGAATTGGTGGCGTGCCATGTTTCTCGACGCCGCAAATAGGGTTGCCATTTTCCCTAGCCTCAAGAAATGTGAAGAGGAAAGTCTTTTGTAGGCAAATTATCAGGAGGGCAGAGATATTCCATTACGCATCTCTCGAGAGACATGAAGGCAGTCTAATAAGAGGGAACAGTTGGTGGTTGTGGCAAGCTTCGCATCTGTTACGGGTCTCGAGCTCTAAGAGCCCAGAATTGGGGGTGTGCCATGTTTCTCGACGTGGCATATAGGGTTGCCATTTTCCCTAGCCGCAAGAAATGTGAAAAGGAAAGTCGTTTGTAGGCAAATTATCAGGAGGGCGGAGATATTCCATTACGCATCTCTCGAGAGACATGAAGGCAGTCTAATAATAGGGAACAGTTGGTGGTTGTGGCAAGCTTCGCAACTGTTACGGGTCTCGAGCTCTAAGAGCCGAGAATTTTTGGCGTGCCGTGTTTCTCGACGCGGCAAATAGGGTTGCCATTTTCCCTAGCCGCAAGAAATGTGAAAAGGAAAGTCCTTTGTAGGCAAATTATCAGGAGGGCAGAAATATTCCCTTACGCATGTCTCCAGAGACATCAAGGCAGTCTAATAAGAGGGAACAGTTGGTGGTTGTGGCAAGCTTCGCAACTGTTACGGGTCTCGAGCTCTAAGAGCCGAGAATTGGGGGCGTGCCATGTTTCTCGACGTGGCAAATAGGGTTGACATTTTCCTTAGCCGCAAGAAATGTGAAAAGGAAAGTCCTTTGTAGGCAAATTATCAGGAGGGCAGAAATATTCCCTTACGCATGTCTCCAGAGACATCAAGGCAGTCTAATAAGAGGGAACAGTTGGTGGTTGTGGCAAGCTTCGCAACTGTTACGGGTCTCGAGCTCTAAGAGCCGAGAATTGGCGGCGTGCCATGTTTCTCGACGCAGCATATAGGGTTGTCAATTTCCCTAGCCGCAAGAAATGTGAAAAGGAAAGTCCTTTGTAGGCAAATTATCAGGAGGGCGGAGATATTCCATTACGCATCTCTCGAGAGACATGAAGGCAGTCTAATAAGAGGGAACAGTTGGTGGTTGTGGCAAGCTTCGCAACTGTTACGGGTCTCGAGCTCTAAGAGCCGAGAATTGGTGGCGTGCCATGTTTCTCGACGCCGCAAATAGGGTTGCCATTTTCCCTAGCCTCAAGAAATGTGAAGAGGAAAGTCTTTTGTAGGCAAATTATCAGGAGGGCAGAGATATTCCATTACGCATCTCTCGAGAGACATGAAGGCAGTCTAATAAGAGGGAACAGTTGGTGGTTGTGGCAAGCTTCGCATCTGTTACGGGTCTCGAGCTCTAAGAGCCGAGAATTGGGGGTGTGCCATGTTTCTCGACGTGGCATATAGGGTTGCCATTTTCCCTAGCCGCAAGAAATGTGAAAAGGAAAGTCGTTTGTAGGCAAATTATCAGGAGGGCGGAGATATTCCATTACGCATCTCTCGAGAGACATGAAGGCAGTCTAATAATAGGGAACAGTTGGTGGTTGTGGCAAGCTTCGCAACTGTTACGGGTCTCGAGCTCTAAGAGCCGAGAATTGGTGGCGTGCCATGTTTCTCGACGCCGCAAATAGGGTTGCCATTTTCCCTAGCCTCAAGAAATGTGAAATGGAAAGTCTTTTGTAGGAAAATTATCAGGAGGGCAGAGATATTCCATTACGCATCTCTCGAGAGACATCAAGGCAGTCTAATAAGAGGGAACAGTTGGTGGTTGTGGCAAGCTTCGCAACTGTTACGGGTCTCGAGCTCTAAGAGCCGAGAATTGGTGGCGTGCCATGTTTCTCGACGCCGCAAATAGGGTTGCCATTTTCCCTAGCCTCAAGAAATGTGAAAAGGAAAGTCTTTTGTAGGCAAATTATCAGGAGGGCAGAGATATTCCATTACGCATCTCTCGAGAGACATGAAGGCAGTCTAATAAGAGGGAACAGTTGGTGGTTGTGGCAAGCTTCGCAACTGTTACGGGTCTCGAGCTCTAAGAGCCGAGAATTTTTGGCGTGCCGTGTTTCTGGACGCGGCAAATAGGGTTGCCATTTTCCCTAGCCGCAAGAAATGTGAAAAGGAAAGTCCTTTGTAGGCAAATTATCAGGAGGGCAGAAATATTCCCTTACGCATGTCTCCAGAGACATCAAGGCAGTCTAATAAGAGGGAACAGTTGGTGGTTGTGGCAAGCTTCGCAACTGTTACGGGTCTCGATCTCTAAGAGCCGAAAATTGGGGGCGTGCCATGTTTCTCGACGTGGCAAATAGGGTTGCCATTTTCCTTAGCCGCAAGAAATGTGAAAAGGAAAGTCCTTTGTAGGCAAATTATCAGGAGGGCAGAAATATTCCCTTACGCATGTCTCCAGAGACATCAAGGCAGTCTAATAAGAGGGAACAGTTGGTGGTTGTGGCAAGCTTCGCAACTGTTACGGGTCTCGAGCTCTAAGAGCCGAGAATTGGCGGCGTGCCATGTTTCTCAACGCAGCATATAGGGTTGTCAATTTCCCTAGCCGCAAGAAATGTGAAAAGGAAAGTCCTTTGTAGGCAAATTATCAGGAGGGCGGAGATATTCCATTACGCATCTCTCGAGAGACATGAATGCAGTCTAATAAGAGGGAACAGTTGGTGGTTGTGGCAAGCTTCGCAACTGTTACGGGTCTCGAGCTCTAAGAGCCGAGAATTGGTGGCGTTCCATGTTTCTCGACGCCGCAAATAGGGTTGCCATTTTCCCTAGCCTCAAGAAATGTGAAGAGGAAAGTCTTTTGTAGGCAAATTATCAGGAGGGCAGAGATATTCCATTACGCATCTCTCGAGAGACATGAAGGCAGTCTAATAAGAGGGAACAGTTGGTGGTTGTGGCAAGCTTCGCAACTGTTACGGGTCTCGAGCTCTAAGAGCCGAGAATTGGTGGCGTGCGATGTTTCTCGACGCGGCATATAGGGTTGCCATTTTCCCTAGCCGCAAGAAATGTGAAAAGGAAAGTCTTTTGTAGGCAAATTATCAGGAGGGCAGAGATATTCTATTACGCATCTCTCGAGAGACATGAAGGCAGTCTAATAAGAGGGAACAGTTGGTGGTTGTGGCAAGCTTCGCATCTGTTACGGGTCTCGAGCTCTAAGAGCCGAGAATTGGGGGTGTGCCATGTTTCTCGACGTGGCATATAGGGTTGCCATTTTCCCTAGCCGCAAGAAATGTGAAAAGGAAAGTCGTTTGTAGGCAAATTATCAGGAGGGCGGAGATATTCCATTACGCATCTCTCGAGAGACATGAAGGCAGTCTAATAATAGGGAACAGTTGGTGGTTGTGGCAAGCTTCGCAACTGTTACGGGTCTCGAGCTCTAAGAGCCGAGAATTGGTGGCGTGCCATGTTTCTCGACGCCGCAAATAGGGTTGCCATTTTCCCTAGCCTCAAGAAATGTGAAAAGGAAAGTCATTTGTAGGCAAATTATCAGGAGGGCAGAGATATTCCATTACGCATCTCTCGAGAGACATGAAGGCAGTCTAATAAGAGGGAACAGTTGGTGGTTGTGGCAAGCTTCGCAACTGTTACGGGTCTCGAGCTCTAAGAGCCGAAAATTGGGGGCGTGCCATGTTTCTCGACGTGGCAAATAGGGTTGCCATTTTCCTTAGCCGCAAGAAATGTGAAAAGGAAAGTCCTTTGTAGGCAAATTATCAGGAGGGCAGAAATATTCCCTTACGCATGTCTCCAGAGACATCAAGGCAGTCTAATAAGAGGGAACAGTTGGTGGTTGTGGCAAGCTTCGCAACTGTTACGGGTCTCGAGCTCTAAGAGCCGAGAATTGGCGGCGTGCCATGTTTCTCGACGCAGCATATAGGGTTGTCAATTTCCCTAGCCGCAAGAAATGTGAAAAGGAAAGTCCTTTGTAGGCAAATTATCAGGAGGGCGGAGATATTCCATTACGCATCTCTCGAGAGACATGAAGGCAGTCTAATAAGAGGGAACAGTTGGTGGTTGTGGCAAGCTTCGCAACTGTTACGGGTCTCGAGCTCTAAGAACCGAGAATTGGTGGCGTTCCATGTTTCTCGACGCCGCAAATAGGGTTGCCATTTTCCCTAGCCTCAAGAAATGTGAAGAGGAAAGTCTTTTGTAGGCAAATTATCAGGAGGGCAGAGATATTCCATTACGCATCTCTCGAGAGACATGAAGGCAGTCTAATAAGAGGGAACAGTTGGTGGTTGTGGCAAGCTTCGCAACTGTTACGGGTCTCGAGCTCTAAGAGCCGAGAATTGGTGGCGTGCGATGTTTCTCGACGCGGCATATAGGGTTGCCATTTTCCCTAGCCGCAAGAAATGTGAAAAGGAAAGTCTTTTGTAGGCAAATTATCAGGAGGGCAGAGATATTCTATTACGCATCTCTCGAGAGACATGAAGGCAGTCTAATAAGAGGGAACAGTTGGTGGTTGTGGCAAGCTTCGCATCTGTTACGGGTCTCGAGCTCTAAGAGCCGAGAATTGGGGGTGTGCCATGTTTCTCGACGTGGCATATAGGGTTGCCATTTTCCCTAGCCGCAAGAAATGTGAAAAGGAAAGTCGTTTGTAGGCAAATTATCAGGAGGGCGGAGATATTCCATTACGCATCTCTCGAGAGACATGAAGGCAGTCTAATAATAGGGAACAGTTGGTGGTTGTGGCAAGCTTCGCATCTGTTACGGGTCTCGAGCTCTAAGAGCCGAGAATTGGTGGCGTGCCATGTTTCTCGACGCCGCAAATAGGGTTGCCAATTTCCCTAGCCTCAAGAAATGTGAAATGGAAAGTCTTTTGTAGGAAAATTATCAGGAGGGCAGAGATATTCCATTACGCATCTCTCGAGAGACATCAAGGCAGTCTAATAAGAGGGAACAGTTGGTGGTTGTGGCAAGCTTCGCAACTGTTACGGGTCTCGAGCTCTAAGAGCCGAGAATTGGTCGCGTGCCATGTTTCTCGACGCCGCAAATAGGGTTGCCATTTTCCCTAGCCTCAAGAAATGTGAAAAGGAAAGTCTTTTGTAGGCAAATTATCAGGAGGGCAGAGATATTCCATTACGCATCTCTCGAGAGACATGAAGGCAGTCTAATAAGAGGGAACAGTTGGTGGTTGTGGCAAGCTTCGCAACTGTTACGGGTCTCGAGCTCTAAGAGCCGAAAATTGGGGGCGTGCCATGTTTCTCGACGTGGCAAATAGGGTTGCCATTTTCCTTAGCCGCAAGAAATGTGAAAAGGAAAGTCCTTTGTAGGCAAATTATCAGGAGGGCAGAAATATTCCCTTACGCATGTCTCCAGAGACATCAAGGCAGTCTAATAAGAGGGAACAGTTGGTGGTTGTGGCAAGCTTCGCAACTGTTACGGGTCTCGAGCTCTAAGAGCCGAGAATTGGCGGCGTGCCATGTTTCTCGACGCAGCATATAGGGTTGTCAATTTCCCTAGCCGCAAGAAATGTGAAAAGGAAAGTCCTTTGTAGGCAAATTATCAGGAGGGCGGAGATATTCCATTACGCATCTCTCGAGAGACATGAAGGCAGTCTAATAAGAGGGAACAGTTGGTGGTTGTGGCAAGCTTCGCAACTGTTACGGGTCTCGAGCTCTAAGAACCGAGAATTGGTGGCGTTCCATGTTTCTCGACGCCGCAAATAGGGTTGCCATTTTCCCTAGCCTCAAGAAATGTGAAGAGGAAAGTCTTTTGTAGGCAAATTATCAGGAGGGCAGAGATATTCCATTACGCATCTCTCGAGAGACATGAAGGCAGTCTAATAAGAGGGAACAGTTGGTGGTTGTGGCAAGCTTCGCAACTGTTACGGGTCTCGAGCTCTAAGAGCCGAGAATTGGTGGCGTGCGATGTTTCTCGACGCGGCATATAGGGTTGCCATTTTCCCTAGCCGCAAGAAATGTGAAAAGGAAAGTCTTTTGTAGGCAAATTATCAGGAGGGCAGAGATATTCTATTACGCATCTCTCGAGAGACATGAAGGCAGTCTAATAAGAGGGAACAGTTGGTGGTTGTGGCAAGCTTCGCATCTGTTACGGGTCTCGAGCTCTAAGAGCCGAGAATTGGGGGTGTGCCATGTTTCTCGACGTGGCATATAGGGTTGCCATTTTCCCTAGCCGCAAGAAATGTGAAAAGGAAAGTCGTTTGTAGGCAAATTATCAGGAGGGCGGAGATATTCCATTACGCATCTCTCGAGAGACATGAAGGCAGTCTAATAATAGGGAACAGTTGGTGGTTGTGGCAAGCTTCGCATCTGTTACGGGTCTCGAGCTCTAAGAGCCGAGAATTGGTGGCGTGCCATGTTTCTCGACGCCGCAAATAGGGTTGCCAATTTCCCTAGCCTCAAGAAATGTGAAATGGAAAGTCTTTTGTAGGAAAATTATCAGGAGGGCAGAGATATTCCATTACGCATCTCTCGAGAGACATCAAGGCAGTCTAATAAGAGGGAACAGTTGGTGGTTGTGGCAAGCTTCGCAACTGTTACGGGTCTCGAGCTCTAAGAGCCGAGAATTGGTCGCGTGCCATGTTTCTCGACGCCGCAAATAGGGTTGCCATTTTCCCTAGCCTCAAGAAATGTGAAAAGGAAAGTCTTTTGTAGGCAAATTATCAGGAGGGCAGAGATATTCCATTACGCATCTCTCGAGAGACATCAAGGCAGTCTAATAAGAGGGAACAGTTGGTGGTTGTGGCAAGCTTCGCAACTGTTACGGGTCTCGAGCTCTAAGAGCCGAAAATTGGGGGCGTGCCATGTTTCTCGACGTGGCAAATAGGGTTGCCATTTTCCTTAGCCGCAAGAAATGTGAAAAAGAAAGTCCTTTGTAGGCAAATTATCAGGAGGGCAGAAATATTCCCTTACGCATGTCTCCAGAGACATCAAGGCAGTCTAATAAGAGGGAACAGTTGGTGGTTGTGGCAAGCTTCGCAACTGTTACGGGTCTCGAGCTCTAAGAGCCGAGAATTGGCGGCGTGCCATGTTTCTCGACGCAGCATATAGGGTTGTCAATTTCCCTAGCCGCAAGAAATGTGAAAAGGAAAGTCCTTTGTAGGCAAATTATCAGGAGGGCGGAGATATTCCATTACGCATCTCTCGAGAGACATGAAGGCAGTCTAATAAGAGGGAACAGTTGGTGGTTGTGGCAAGCTTCGCAACTGTTACGGGTCTCGAGCTCTAAGAGCCGAGAATTGGTGGCGTTCCATGTTTCTCGACGCCGCAAATAGGGTTGCCATTTTCCCTAGCCTCAAGAAATGTGAAGAGGAAAGTCTTTTGTAGGCAAATTATCAGGAGGGCAGAGATATTCTATTACGCATCTCTCGAGAGACATGAAGGCAGTCTAATAAGAGGGAACAGTTGGTGGTTGTGGCAAGCTTCGCATCTGTTACGGGTCTCGAGCTCTAAGAGCCGAGAATTGGGGGTGTGCCATGTTTCTCGACGTGGCATATAGGGTTGCCATTTTCCCTAGCCGCAAGAAATGTGAAAAGGAAAGTCGTTTGTAGGCAAATTATCAGGAGGGCGGAGATATTCCATTACGCATCTCTCGAGAGACATGAAGGCAGTCTAATAATAGGGAACAGTTGGTGGTTGTGGCAAGCTTCGCAACTGTTACGGGTCTCGAGCTCTAAGAGCCGAGAATTGGTGGCGTGCCATGTTTCTCGACGCCGCAAATAGGGTTGCCAATTTCCCTAGCCTCAAGAAATGTGAAATGGAAAGTCTTTTGTAGGAAAATTATCAGGAGGGCAGAGATATTCCATTACGCATCTCTCGAGAGACATCAAGGCAGTCTAATAAGAGGGAACAGTTGGTGGTTGTGGCAAGCTTCGCAACTGTTACGGGTCTCGAGCTCTAAGAGCCGAGAATTGGTGGCGTGCCATGTTTCTCGACGCCGCAAATAGGGTTGCCATTTTCCCTAGCCTCGAGAAATGTGAAAAGGAAAGTCTTTTGTAGGCAAATTATCAGGAGGGCAGAGATATTCCATTACGCATCTCTCGAGAGACATGAAGGCAGTCTAATAAGAGGGAACAGTTGGTGGTTGTGGCAAGCTTCGCAACTGTTACGGGTCTCGAGCTCTAAGAGCCGAGAATTGGTGGCGTGCGATGTTTCTCGACGCGGCATATAGGGTTGCCATTTTCCCTAGCCGCAAGAAATGTGAAAAGGAAAGTCTTTTGTAGGCAAATTATCAGAAGGGCAGAGATATTCTATTACGCATCTCTCGAGAGACATGAAGGCAGTCTAATAAGAGGGAACAGTTGGTGGTTGTGGCAAGCTTCGCATCTGTTACGGGTCTCGAGCTCTAAGAGCCGAGAATTGGGGGTGTGCCATGTTTCTCGACGTGGCACATAGGGTTGCCATTTTCCCTAGCCGCCAGAAATGTGAAAAGGAAAGTCGTTTGTAGGCAAATTATCAGGAGGGCGGAGATATTCCATTACGCATCTCTCGTGAGACATGAAGGCAGTCTAATAATAGGGAACAGTTGGTGGTTGTGGCAAGCTTCGCAACTGTTACGGGTCTCGAGCTCTAAGAGCCGAGAATTGGTGGCTTGCCATGTTTCTCGACGCGGCAAATAGGGTTGCCATTTTCCCTAGCCGCAAGAAATGTGAAAAGGAATGCCCTTTGTAGGCAAATTATCAGGAGGGCGGAGATATTCCATTACGCATCTCTCGAGAGACATGAAGGCAGTCTAATAAGAGGGAACAGTTGGTGGTTGTGGCAAGCTTCGCAACTGTTACGGGTCTCGAGCTCTAAGAGCCGAGAATTGGTGGCGTGCCGTGTTTCTTGACGCGGCAAATAGGGTTGCCATTTTCCCTAGCCGCAAGAAATGTGAAAAGGAAAGTCTTTTGTAGGCAAATTATCAGGAGGGCAGAGATATTCCCTTACGCATGTCTCCAGAGACATCAAGGCAGTCTAATAAGAGGGAACAGTTGGTGGTTGTGGCAAGCTTCGCAACTGTTACGTGTCTCGAGCTCTAAGAGCCGAGAATTGGCGGCGTGCCATGTTTCTCGACGCAGCATATAGGGTTGTCAATTTCCCTAGCCGCAAGAAATGTGAAAAGGAAAGTCCTTTGTAGGCAAATTATCAGGAGGGCTGAGATATTCCATTACGCATCTCTCGAGAGACATGAAGGCAGTCTAATAAGAGGGAACAGTTGGTGGTTGTGGCAAGCTTCGCAACTGTTACGGGTCTCGAGCTCTAAGAGCCGAGAATTGGTGGCGTGCCATGTTTCTCGCCGCCGCAAATAGGGTTGCCATTTTCCCTAGCCTCAAGAAATGTGAAAAGGAAAGTCTTTTGTAGGCAAATTATCAGGAGGGCAGAGATATTCCATTACGCATCTCTCGAGAGACATCAAGGCAGACTAATAAGAGGGAACAGTTGGTGGTAGTGGCAAGCTTCGCAACTGTTACTGGTCTCGAGCTCTAAGAGCCGAGAATTGGTGGCGTGCCGTGTTTCTCGACGCGGCAAATAGGGTTGCCATTTTCCCTAGCCGCAAGAAATGTGAAAGGGAAAGTCTTTTGTAGGCAAATTATCAGGAGGGCAGAGATATTCTATTACGCATCTCTCGAGAGACATGAAGGCAGTCTAATAAGAGGGAACAGTTGGTGGTTGTGGCAAGCTTCGCATCTGTTACGGGTCTCGAGCTCTAAGCGCCGAGAATTGGGGGTGTGCCATGTTTCTCGACGTGGCATATAGGGTTGCCATTTTCCCTAGCCTCAAGAAATGTGAAAAGGAAACTCTTTTGTAGGCAAATTATCAGGAGGGCAGAGATATTCCATTACGCATCTCTCGAGAGACATCAAGGCAGTCTAATAAGAGGGAACAGTTGGTGGTTGTGGCAAGCTTCGCAACTGTTACGGGTCTCGAGCTCTAAGAGCCGAGAATTTTTGGCGTGCCGTGTTTCTCGACGCGGCAAATAGGGTTGCCATTTTCCCTAGCCGCAAGAAATGTGAAAAGGAAAGTCCTTTGTAGGCAAATTATCAGGAGGGCAGAAATATTCCCTTACGCATGTCTCCAGAGACATCAAGGCAGTCTAATAAGAGGGAACAGTTGGTGGTTGTGGCAAGCTTCGCAACTGTTACGGGTCTCGAGCTCTAAGAGCCGAAAATTGGGGGCGTGCCATGTTTCTCGACGTGGCAAATAGGGTTGCCATTTTCCTTAGCCGCAAGAAATGTGAAAAGGAAAGTCCTTTGTAGGCAAATTATCAGGAGGGCAGAAATATTCCCTTACGCATGTCTCCAGAGACATCAAGGCAGTCTAATAAGAGGGAACAGTTGGTGGTTGTGGCAAGCTTCGCAACTGTTACGGGTCTCGAGCTCTAAGAGCCGAGAATTGGCGGCGTGCCATGTTTCTCGACGCAGCATATAGGGTTGTCAATTTCCCTAGCCGCAAGAAATGTGAAAAGGAAAGTCCTTTGTAGGCAAATTATCAGGAGGGCGGAGATATTCCATTACGCATCTCTCGAGAGACATGAAGGCAGTCTAATAAGAGGGAACAGTTGGTGGTTGTGGCAAGCTTCGCAACTGTTACGGGTCTCGAGCTCTAAGAGCCGAGAATTGGTGGCGTTCCATGTTTCTCGACGCCGCAAATAGGGTTGCCATTTTCCCTAGCCTCAAGAAATGTGAAGAGGAAAGTCTTTTGTAGGCAAATTATCAGGAGGGCAGAGATATTCCATTACGCATCTCTCGAGAGACATGAAGGCAGTCTAATAAGAGGGAACAGTTGGTGGTTGTGGCAAGCTTCGCAACTGTTACGGGTCTCGAGCTCTAAGAGCCGAGAATTGGTGGCGTGCGATGTTTCTCGACGCGGCATATAGGGTTGCCATTTTCCCTAGCCGCAAGAAATGTGAAAAGGAAAGTCTTTTGTAGGCAAATTATCAGGAGGGCAGAGATATTCTATTACGCATCTCTCGAGAGACATGAAGGCAGTCTAATAAGAGGGAACAGTTGTTGGTTGTGGCAAGCTTCGCATCTGTTACGGGTCTCGAGCTCTAAGAGCCGAGAATTGGGGGTGTGCCATGTTTCTCGACGTGGCATATAGGGTTGCCATTTTCCCTAGCCGCAACAAATGTGAAAAGGAAAGTCGTTTGTAGGCAAATTATCAGGAGGGCGGAGATATTCCATTACGCATCTCTCGAGAGACATGAAGGCAGTCTAATAATAGGGAACAGTTGGTGGTTGTGGCAAGCTTCGCAACTGTTACGGGTCTCGAGCTCTAAGAGCCGAGAATTGGTGGCGTGCCATGTTTCTCGACGCCGCAAATAGGGTTGCCAATTTCCCTAGCCTCAAGAAATGTGAAATGGAAAGTCCTTTGTAGGAAAATTATCAGGAGGGCAGAGATATTCCATTACGCATCTCTCGAGAGACATCAAGGCAGTCTAATAAGAGGGAACAGTTGGTGGTTGTGGCAAGCTTCGCAACTGTTACGGGTCTCGAGCTCTAAGAGCCGAGAATTGGTGGCGTGCCATGTTTCTCGACGCCGCAAATAGGGTTGCCATTTTCCCTAGCCTCGAGAAATGTGAAAAGGAAAGTCTTTTGTAGGCAAATTATCAGGAGGGCAGAGATATTCCATTACGCATCTCTCGAGAGACATGAAGGCAGTCTAATAAGAGGGAACAGTTGGTGGTTGTGGCAAGCTTCGCAACTGTTACGGGTCTCGAGCTCTAAGAGCCGAGAATTGGTGGCGTGCGATGTTTCTCGACGCGGCATATAGGGTTGCCATTTTCCCTAGCCGCAAGAAATGTGAAAAGGAAAGTCTTTTGTAGGCAAATTATCAGAAGGGCAGAGATATTCTATTACGCATCTCTCGAGAGACATGAAGGCAGTCTAATAAGAGGGAACAGTTGGTGGTTGTGGCAAGCTTCGCATCTGTTACGGGTCTCGAGCTCTAAGCGCCGAGAATTGGGGGTGTGCCATGTTTCTCGACGTGGCATATAGGGTTGCCATTTTCCCTAGCCTCAAGAAATGTGAAAAGGAAACTCTTTTGTAGGCAAATTATCAGGAGGGCAGAGATATTCCATTACGCATCTCTCGAGAGACATCAAGGCAGTCTAATAAGAGGGAACAGTTGGTGGTTGTGGCAAGCTTCGCAACTGTTACGGGTCTCGAGCTCTAAGAGCCGAGAATTTTTGGCGTGCCGTGTTTCTCGACGCGGCAAATAGGGTTGCCATTTTCCCTAGCCGCAAGAAATGTGAAAAGGAAAGTCCTTTGTAGGCAAATTATCAGGAGGGCAGAAATATTCCCTTACGCATGTCTCCAGAGACATCAAGGCAGTCTAATAAGAGGGAACAGTTGGTGGTTGTGGCAAGCTTCGCAACTGTTACGGGTCTCGAGCTCTAAGAGCCGAAAATTGGGGGCGTGCCATGTTTCTCGACGTGGCAAATAGGGTTGCCATTTTCCTTAGCCGCAAGAAATGTGAAAAGGAAAGTCCTTTGTAGGCAAATTATCAGGAGGGCAGAAATATTCCCTTACGCATGTCTCCAGAGACATCAAGGCAGTCTAATAAGAGGGAACAGTTGGTGGTTGTGGCAAGCTTCGCAACTGTTACGGGTCTCGAGCTCTAAGAGCCGAGAATTGGCGGCGTGCCATGTTTCTCGACGCAGCATATAGGGTTGTCAATTTCCCTAGCCGCAAGAAATGTGAAAAGGAAAGTCCTTTGTAGGCAAATTATCAGGAGGGCGGAGATATTCCATTACGCATCTCTCGAGAGACATGAAGGCAGTCTAATAAGAGGGGACAGTTGGTGGTTGTGGCAAGCTTCGCAACTGTTACGGGTCTCGAGCTCTAAGAGCCGAGAATTGGTGGCGTTCCATGTTTCTCGACGCCGCAAATAGGGTTGCCATTTTCCCTAGCCTCAAGAAATGTGAAGAGGAAAGTCTTTTGTAGGCAAATTATCAGGAGGGCAGAGATATTCCATTACGCATCTCTCGAGAGACATGAAGGCAGTCTAATAAGAGGGAACAGTTGGTGGTTGTGGCAAGCTTCGCAACTGTTACGGGTCTCGAGCTCTAAGAGCCGAGAATTGGTGGCGTGCGATGTTTCTCGACGCGGCATATAGGGTTGCCATTTTCCCTAGCCGCAAGAAATGTGAAAAGGAAAGTCTTTTGTAGGCAAATTATCAGGAGGGCAGAGATATTCTATTACGCATCTCTCGAGAGACATGAAGGCAGTCTAATAAGAGGGAACAGTTGGTGGTTGTGGCAAGCTTCGCATCTGTTACGGGTCTCGAGCTCTAAGAGCCGAGAATTGGGGGTGTGCCATGTTTCTCGACGTGGCATATAGGGTTGCCATTTTCCCTAGCCGCAACAAATGTGAAAAGGAAAGTCGTTTGTAGGCAAATTATCAGGAGGGCGGAGATATTCCATTACGCATCTCTCGAGAGACATGAAGGCAGTCTAATAATAGGGAACAGTTGGTGGTTGTGGCAAGCTTCGCAACTGTTACGGGTCTCGAGCTCTAAGAGCCGAGAATTGGTGGCGTGCCATGTTTCTCGACGCCGCAAATAGGGTTGCCAATTTCCCTAGCCTCAAGAAATGTGAAATGGAAAGTCCTTTGTAGGAAAATTATCAGGAGGGCAGAGATATTCCATTACGCATCTCTCGAGAGACATCAAGGCAGTCTAATAAGAGGGAACAGTTGGTGGTTGTGGCAAGCTTCGCAACTGTTACGGGTCTCGAGCTCTAAGAGCCGAGAATTGGTGGCGTGCCATGTTTCTCGACGCCGCAAATAGGGTTGCCATTTTCCCTAGCCTCGAGAAATGTGAAAAGGAAAGTCTTTTGTAGGCAAATTATCAGGAGGGCAGAGATATTCCATTACGCATCTCTCGAGAGACATGAAGGCAGTCTAATAAGAGGGAACAGTTGGTGGTTGTGGCAAGCTTCGCAACTGTTACGGGTCTCGAGCTCTAAGAGCCGAGAATTGGTGGCGTGCGATGTTTCTCGACGCGGCATATAGGGTTGCCATTTTCCCTAGCCGCAAGAAATGTGAAAAGGAAAGTCTTTTGTAGGCAAATTATCAGAAGGGCAGAGATATTCTATTACGCATCTCTCGAGAGACATGAAGGCAGTCTAATAAGAGGGAACAGTTGGTGGTTGTGGCAAGCTTCGCATCTGTTACGGGTCTCGAGCTCTAAGAGCCGAGAATTGGGGGTGTGCCATGTTTCTCGACGTGGCACATAGGGTTGCCATTTTCCCTAGCCGCCAGAAATGTGAAAAGGAAAGTCGTTTGTAGGCAAATTATCAGGAGGGCGGAGATATTCCATTACGCATCTCTCGTGAGACATGAAGGCAGTCTAATAATAGGGAACAGTTGGTGGTTGTGGCAAGCTTCGCAACTGTTACGGGTCTCGAGCTCTAAGAGCCGAGAATTGGTGGCTTGCCATGTTTCTCGACGCGGCAAATAGGGTTGCCATTTTCCCTAGCCGCAAGAAATGTGAAAAGGAATGCCCTTTGTAGGCAAATTATCAGGAGGGCGGAGATATTCCATTACGCATCTCTCGAGAGACATGAAGGCAGTCTAATAAGAGGGAACAGTTGGTGGTTGTGGCAAGCTTCGCAACTGTTACGGGTCTCGAGCTCTAAGAGCCGAGAATTGGTGGCGTGCCGTGTTTCTTGACGCGGCAAATAGGGTTGCCATTTTCCCTAGCCGCAAGAAATGTGAAAAGGAAAGTCTTTTGTAGGCAAATTATCAGGAGGGCAGAGATATTCCCTTACGCATGTCTCCAGAGACATCAAGGCAGTCTAATAAGAGGGAACAGTTGGTGGTTGTGGCAAGCTTCGCAACTGTTACGGGTCTCGAGCTCTAAGAGCCGAGAATTGGGGGCGTGCCATGTTTCTCGACGCCGCAAATAGGGTTGCCATTTTCCCTAGCCTCAAGAAATGTGAAATGGAAAGTCTTTTGTAGGCAAATTATCAGGAGGGCAGAGATATTCCATTACGCATCTCTCGAGAGACATGAAGGCAGTCTAATAAGAGGGAACAGTTGGTGGTTGTGGCAAGCTTCGCAACTGTTACGGGTCTCGAGCTCTAAGAGCCGAGAATTGGTGGCGTGCGATGTTTCTCGACGCGGCATATAGGGTTGCCATTTTCCCTAGCCGCAAGAAATGTGAAAAGGAAAGTCTTTTGTAGGCAAATTATCAGGAGGGCAGAGATATTCTATTACGCATCTCTCGAGAGACATGAAGGCAGTCTAATAAGAGGGAACAGTTGGTGGTTGTGGCAAGCTTCGCATCTGTTACGGGTCTCGAGCTCTAAGCGCCGAGAATTGGGGGTGTGCCATGTTTCTCGACGTGGCATATAGGGTTGCCATTTTCCCTAGCCTCAAGAAATGTGAAAAGGAAACTCTTTTGTAGGCAAATTATCAGGAGGGCAGAGATATTCCATTACGCATCTCTCGAGAGACATCAAGGCAGTCTAATAAGAGGGAACAGTTGGTGGTTGTGGCAAGCTTCGCAACTGTTACGGGTCTCGAGCTCTAAGAGCCGAGAATTTTTGGCGTGCCGTGTTTCTCGACGCGGCAAATAGGGTTGCCATTTTCCCTAGCCGCAAGAAATGTGAAAAGGAAAGTCCTTTGTAGGCAAATTATCAGGAGGGCAGAAATATTCCCTTACGCATGTCTCCAGAGACATCAAGGCAGTCTAATAAGAGGGAACAGTTGGTGGTTGTGGCAAGCTTCGCAACTGTTACGGGTCTCGAGCTCTAAGAGCCGAAAATTGGGGGCGTGCCATGTTTCTCGACGTGGCAAATAGGGTTGCCATTTTCCTTAGCCGCAAGAAATGTGAAAAGGAAAGTCCTTTGTAGGCAAATTATCAGGAGGGCAGAAATATTCCCTTACGCATGTCTCCAGAGACATCAAGGCAGTCTAATAAGAGGGAACAGTTGGTGGTTGTGGCAAGCTTCGCAACTGTTACGGGTCTCGAGCTCTAAGAGCCGAGAATTGGCGGCGTGCCATGTTTCTCGACGCAGCATATAGGGTTGTCAATTTCCCTAGCCGCAAGAAATGTGAAAAGGAAAGTCCTTTGTAGGCAAATTATCAGGAGGGCGGAGATATTCCATTACGCATCTCTCGCGAGACATGAAGGCAGTCTAATAAGAGGGAACAGTTGGTGGTTGTGGCAAGCTTCGCAACTGTTACGGGTCTCGAGCTCTAAGAGCCGAGAATTGGTGGCGTTCCATGTTTCTCGACGCCGCAAATAGGGTTGCCATTTTCCCTAGCCTCAAGAAATGTGAAGAGGAAAGTCTTTTGTAGGCAAATTATCAGGAGGGCAGAGATATTCCATTACGCATCTCTCGAGAGACATGAAGGCAGTCTAATAAGAGGGAACAGTTGGTGGTTGTGGCAAGCTTCGCAACTGTTACGGGTCTCGAGCTCTAAGAGCCGAGAATTGGTGGCGTGCGATGTTTCTCGACGCGGCATATAGGGTTGCCATTTTCCCTAGCCGCAAGAAATGTGAAAAGGAAAGTCTTTTGTAGGCAAATTATCAGGAGGGCAGAGATATTCTATTACGCATCTCTCGAGAGACATGAAGGCAGTCTAATAAGAGGGAACAGTTGGTGGTTGTGGCAAGCTTCGCATCTGTTACGGGTCTCGAGCTCTAAGAGCCGAGAATTGGGGGTGTGCCATGTTTCTCGACGTGGCATATAGGGTTGCCATTTTCCCTAGCCGCAAGAAATGTGAAAAGGAAAGTCGTTTGTAGGCAAATTATCAGGAGGGCGGAGATATTCCATTACGCATCTCTCGAGAGACATGAAGGCAGTCTAATAATAGGGAACAGTTGGTGGTTGTGGCAAGCTTCGCAACTGTTACGGGTCTCGAGCTCTAAGAGCCGAGAATTGGTGGCGTGCCATGTTTCTCGACGCCGCAAATAGGGTTGCCAATTTCCCTAGCCTCAAGAAATGTGAAATGGAAAGTCTTTTGTAGGAAAATTATCAGGAGGGCAGAGATATTCCATTACGCATCTCTCGAGAGACATCAAGGCAGTCTAATAAGAGGGAACAGTTGGTGGTTGTGGCAAGCTTCGCAACTGTTACGGGTCTCGAGCTCTAAGAGCCGAGAATTGGTGGCGTGCCATGTTTCTCGACGCCGCAAATAGGGTTGCCATTTTCCCTAGCCTCGAGAAATGTGAAAAGGAAAGTCTTTTGTAGGCAAATTATCAGGAGGGCAGAGATATTCCATTACGCATCTCTCGAGAGACATGAAGGCAGTCTAATAAGAGGGAACAGTTGGTGGTTGTGGCAAGCTTCGCAACTGTTACGGGTCTCGAGCTCTAAGAGCCGAGAATTGGTGGCGTGCGATGTTTCTCGACGCGGCATATAGGGTTGCCATTTTCCCTAGCCGCAAGAAATGTGAAAAGGAAAGTCTTTTGTAGGCAAATTATCAGAAGGGCAGAGATATTCTATTACGCATCTCTCGAGAGACATGAAGGCAGTCTAATAAGAGGGAACAGTTGGTGGTTGTGGCAAGCTTCGCATCTGTTACGGGTCTCCAGCTCTAAGAGCCGAGAATTGGGGGTGTGCCATGTTTCTCGACGTGGCACATAGGGTTGCCATTTTCCCTAGCCGCCAGAAATGTGAAAAGGAAAGTCGTTTGTAGGCAAATTATCAGGAGGGCGGAGATATTCCATTACGCATCTCTCGTGAGACATGAAGGCAGTCTAATAATAGGGAACAGTTGGTGGTTGTGGCAAGCTTCGCAACTGTTACGGGTCTCGAGCTCTAAGAGCCGAGAATTGGTGGCTTGCCATGTTTCTCGACGCGGCAAATAGGGTTGCCATTTTCCCTAGCCGCAAGAAATGTGAAAAGGAATGCCCTTTGTAGGGAAATTATCAGGAGGGCGGAGATATTCCATTACGCATCTCTCGAGAGACATGAAGGCAGTCTAATAAGAGGGAACAGTTGGTGGTTGTGGCAAGCTTCGCAACTGTTACGGGTCTCGAGCTCTAAGAGCCGAGAATTGGTGGCGTGCCGTGTTTCTTGACGCGGCAAATAGGGTTGCCATTTTCCCTAGCCGCAAGAAATGTGAAAAGGAAAGTCTTTTGTAGGCAAATTATCAGGAGGGCAGAGATATTCCCTTACGCATGTCTCCAGAGACATCAAGGCAGTCTAATAAGAGGGAACAGTTGGTGGTTGTGGCAAGCTTCGCAACTGTTACGGGTCTCGAGCTCTAAGAGCCGAGAATTGGCGGCGTGCCATGTTTCTCGACGCAGCATATAGGGTTGTCAATTTCCCTAGCCGCAAGAAATGTGAAAAGGAAAGTCCTTTGTAGGCAAATTATCAGGAGGGCTGAGATATTCCATTACGCATCTCTCGAGAGACATGAAGGCAGTCTAATAAGAGGGAACAGTTGGTGGTTGTGGCAAGCTTCGCAACTGTTACGGGTCTCGAGCTCTAAGAGCCGAGAATTGGTGGCGTGCCATGTTTCTCGCCGCCGCAAATAGGGTTGCCATTTTCCCTAGCCTCAAGAAATGTGAAAAGGAAAGTCTTTTGTAGGCAAATTATCAGGAGGGCAGAGATATTCCATTACGCATCTCTCGAGAGACATCAAGGCAGACTAATAAGAGGGAACAGTTGGTGGTAGTGGCAAGCTTCGCAACTGTTACTGGTCTCGAGCTCTAAGAGCCGAGAATTGGTGGCGTGCCGTGTTTCTCGACGCGGCAAATAGGGTTGCCATTTTCCCTAGCCGCAAGAAATGTGAAAGGGAAAGTCTTTTGTAGGCAAATTATCAGGAGGGCAGAGATATTCTATTACGCATCTCTCGAGAGACATGAACGCAGTCTAATAAGAGGGAACAGTTGGTGGTTGTGGCAAGCTTCGCATCTGTTACGGGTCTCGAGCTCTAAGCGCCGAGAATTGGGGGTGTGCCATGTTTCTCGACGTGGCATATAGGGTTGCCATTTTCCCTAGCCTCAAGAAATGTGAAAAGGAAACTCTTTTGTAGGCAAATTATCAGGAGGGCAGAGATATTCCATTACGCATCTCTCGAGAGACATCAAGGCAGTCTAATAAGAGGGAACAGTTGGTGGTTGTGGCAAGCTTCGCAACTGTTACGGGTCTCGAGCTCTAAGAGCCGAGAATTTTTGGCGTGCCGTGTTTCTCGACGCGGCAAATAGGGTTGCCATTTTCCCTAGCCGCAAGAAATGTGAAAAGGAAAGTCCTTTGTAGGCAAATTATCAGGAGGGCAGAAATATTCCCTTACGCATGTCTCCAGAGACATCAAGGCAGTCTAATAAGAGGGAACAGTTGGTGGTTGTGGCAAGCTTCGCAACTGTTACGGGTCTCGAGCTCTAAGAGCCGAAAATTGGGGGCGTGCCATGTTTCTCGACGTGGCAAATAGGGTTGCCATTTTCCTTAGCCGCAAGAAATGTGAAAAGGAAAGTCCTTTGTAGGCAAATTATCAGGAGGGCAGAAATATTCCCTTACGCATGTCTCCAGAGACATCAAGGCAGTCTAATAAGAGGGAACAGTTGGTGGTTGTGGCAAGCTTCGCAACTGTTACGGGTCTCGAGCTCTAAGAGCCGAGAATTGGCGGCGTGCCATGTTTCTCGACGCAGCATATAGGGTTGTCAATTTCCCTAGCCGCAAGAAATGTGAAAAGGAAAGTCCTTTGTAGGCAAATTATCAGGAGGGCGGAGATATTCCATTACGCATCTCTCGAGAGACATGAAGGCAGTCTAATAAGAGGGAACAGTTGGTGGTTGTGGCAAGCTTCGCAACTGTTACGGGTCTCGAGCTCTAAGAGCCGAGAATTGGTGGCGTTCCATGTTTATCGACGCCGCAAATAGGGTTGCCATTTTCCCTAGCCTCAAGAAATGTGAAGAGGAAAGTCTTTTGTAGGCAAATTATCAGGAGGGCAGAGATATTCCATTACGCATCTCTCGAGAGACATGAAGGCAGTCTAATAAGAGGGAACAGTTGGTGGTTGTGGCAAGCTTCGCAACTGTTACGGGTCTCGAGCTCTAAGAGCCGAGAATTGGTGGCGTGCGATGTTTCTCGACGCGGCATATAGGGTTGCCATTTTCCCTAGCCGCAAGAAATGTGAAAAGGAAAGTCTTTTGTAGGCAAATTATCAGGAGGGCAGAGATATTCTATTACGCATCTCTCGAGAGACATGAAGGCAGTCTAATAAGAGGGAACAGTTGGTGGTTGTGGCAAGCTTCGCATCTGTTACGGGTCTCGAGCTCTAAGAGCCGAGAATTGGGGGTGTGCCATGTTTCTCGACGTGGCATATAGGGTTGCCATTTTCCCTAGCCGCAAGAAATGTGAAAAGGAAAGTCGTTTGTCGGCAAATTATCAGGAGGGCGGAGATATTCCATTACGCATCTCTCGAGAGACATGAAGGCAGTCTAATAATAGGGAACAGTTGGTGGTTGTGGCAAGCTTCGCAACTGTTACGGGTCTCGAGCTCTAAGAGCCGAGAATTGGTGGCGTGCCATGTTTCTCGACGCCGCAAATAGGGTTGCCAATTTCCCTAGCCTCAAGAAATGTGAAATGGAAAGTCTTTTGTAGGAAAATTATCAGGAGGGCAGAGATATTCCATTACGCATCTCTCGAGAGACATCAAGGCAGTCTAATAAGAGGGAACAGTTGGTGGTTGTGGCAAGCTTCGCAACTGTTACGGGTCTCGAGCTCTAAGAGCCGAGAATTGGTGGCGTGCGATGTTTCTCGACGCGGCATATAGGGTTGCCATTTTCCCTAGCCGCAAGAAATGTGAAAAGGAAAGTCTTTTGTAGGCAAATTATCAGAAGGGCAGAGATATTCTATTACGCATCTCTCGAGAGACATGAAGGCAGTCTAATAAGAGGGAACAGTTGGTGGTTGTGGCAAGCTTCGCATCTGTTACGGGTCTCGAGCTCTAAGAGCCGAGAATTGGCGGCGTGCCATGTTTCTCGACGCAGCATATAGGGTTGTCAATTTCCCTAGCCGCAAGAAATGTGAAAAGGAAAGTCCTTTGTAGGCAAATTATCAGGAGGGCTGAGATATTCCATTACGCATCTCTCGAGAGACATGAAGGCAGTCTAATAAGAGGGAACAGTTGGTGGTTGTGGCAAGCTTCGCAACTGTTACGGGTCTCGTGCTCTAAGAGCCGAGAATTGGTGGCGTGCCATGTTTCTCGCCGCCGCAAATAGGGTTGCCATTTTCCCTAGCCTCAAGAAATGTGAAAAGGAAAGTCTTTTGTAGGCAAATTATCAGGAGGGCAGAGATATTCCATTACTCATCTCTCGAGAGACATCAAGGCAGACTAATAAGAGGGAACAGTTGGTGGTAGTGGCAAGCTTCGCAACTGTTACTGGTCTCGAGCTCTAAGAGCCGAGAATTGGTGGCGTGCCGTGTTTCTCGACGCGGCAAATAGGGTTGCCATTTTCCTTAGCCGCAAGAAATGTGAAAAGGAAAGTCTTTTGTAGGCAAATTCTCGGGAGGGCAGAGATATTCCATTACGCATGTCTCGAGAGACATGAAGGCAGTCTAATATGAGGGAACAGTTGGTGGTTGTGGCAAGCTTCGCAACTGTTACGGGTCTCGAGCTCTAAGAGCCGAGAATTGGGGGCGTGCCATGTTTCTCGACGCCGCAAATAGGGTTGCCATTTTCCCTAGCCTCAAGAAATGTGAAATGGAAAGTCTTTTGTAGGCAAATTATCAGGAGGGCAGAGATATTCCATTACGCATCTCTCGAGAGACATGAAGGCAGTCTAATAAGAGGGAACAGTTGGTGGTTGTGGCAAGCTTCGCAACTGTTACGGGTCTCGAGCTCTAAGAGCCGAGAATTGGTGGCGTGCGATGTTTCTCGACGCGGCATATAGGGTTGCCATTTTCCCTAGCCGCAAGAAATGTGAAAAGGAAAGTCTTTTGTAGGCAAATTATCAGGAGGGCAGAGATATTCTATTACGCATCTCTCGAGAGACATGAAGGCAGTCTAATAAGAGGGAACAGTTGGTGGTTGTGGCAAGCTTCGCATCTGTTACGGGTCTCGAGCTCTAAGCGCCGAGAATTGGGGGTGTGCCATGTTTCTCGGCGTGGCATATAGGGTTGCCATTTTCCCTAGCCTCAAGAAATGTGAAAAGGAAACTCTTTTGTAGGCAAATTATCAGGAGGGCAGAGATATTCCATTACGCATCTCTCGAGAGACATCAAGGCAGTCTAATAAGAGGGAACAGTTGGTGGTTGTGGCAAGCTTCGCAACTGTTACGGGTCTCGAGCTCTAAGAGCCGAGAATTTTTGGCGTGCCGTGTTTCTCGACGCGGCAAATAGGGTTGCCATTTTCCCTAGCCGCAAGAAATGTGAAAAGGAAAGTTCTTTGTAGGCAAATTATCAGGAGGGCAGAAATATTCCCTTACGCATGTCTCCAGAGACATCAAGGCAGTCTAATAAGAGGGAACAGTTGGTGGTTGTGGCAAGCTTCGCAACTGTTACGGGTCTCGAGCTCTAAGAGCCGAAAATTGGGGGCGTGCCATGTTTCTCGACGTGGCAAATAGGGTTGCCATTTTCCTTAGCCGCAAGAAATGTGAAAAGGAAAGTCCTTTGTAGGCAAATTATCAGGAGGGCAGAAATATTCCCTTACGCATGTCTCCAGAGACATCAAGGCAGTCTAATAAGAGGGAACAGTTGGTGGTTGTGGCAAGCTTCGCAACTGTTACGGGTCTCGAGCTCTAAGAGCCGAGAATTGGCGGCGTGCCATGTTTCTCGACGCAGCATATAGGGTTGTCAATTTCCCTAGCCGCAAGAAATGTGAAAAGGAAAGTCCTTTGTAGGCAAATTATCAGGAGGGCGGAGATATTCCATTACGCATCTCTCGAGAGACATGAAGGCAGTCTAATAAGAGGGAACAGTTGGTGGTTGTGGCAAGCTTCGCAACTGTTACGGGTCTCGAGCTCTAAGAGCCGAGAATTGGTGGCGTTCCATGTTTCTCGACGCCGCGAATAGGGTTGCCATTTTCCCTAGCCTCAAGAAATGTGAAGAGGAAAGTCTTTTGTAGGCAAATTATCAGGAGGGCAGAGATATTCCATTACGCATCTCTCGAGAGACATGAAGGCAGTCTAATAAGAGGGAACAGTTGGTGGTTGTGGCAAGCTTCGCAACTGTTACGGGTCTCGAGCTCTAAGAGCCGAGAATTGGTGGCGTGCGATGTTTCTCGACGCGGCATATAGGGTTGCCATTTTCCCTAGCCGCAAGAAATGTGAAAAGGAAAGTCTTTTGTAGGCAAATTATCAGGAGGGCAGAGATATTCTATTACGCATCTCTCGAGAGACATGAAGGCAGTCTAATAAGAGGGAACATTTGGTGGTTGTGGCAAGCTTCGCATCTGTTACGGGTCTCGAGCTCTAAGAGCCGAGAATTGGGGGTGTGCCATGTTTCTCGACGTGGCATATAGGGTTGCCATTTTCCCTAGCCGCAAGAAATGTGAAAAGGAAAGTCGTTTGTAGGCAAATTATCAGGAGGGCAGAGATATTCCATTACGCATCTCTCGAGAGACATGAAGGCAGTCTAATAAGAGGGAACAGTTGGTGGTTGTGGCAAGCTTCGCAACTGTTACGGGTCTCGAGCTCTAAGAGCCGAGAATTGGTGGCGTGCCATGTTTCTCGACGCCGCAAATAGGGTTGCCAATTTCCCTAGCCTCAAGAAATGTGAAATGGAAAGTCTTTTGTAGGAAAATTATCAGGAGGGCAGAGATATTCCATTACGCATCTCTCGAGAGACATCAAGGCAGTCTAATAAGAGGGAGCAGTTGGTGGTTGTGGCAAGCTTCGCAACTGTTACGGGTCTCGAGCTCTAAGAGCCGAGAATTGGTGGCGTGCCATGTTTCTCGACGCCGCAAATAGGGTTGCCATTTTCCCTAGCCTCGAGAAATGTGAAAAGGAAAGTCTTTTGTAGGCAAATTATCAGGAGGGCAGAGATATTCCATTACGCATCTCTCGAGAGACATGAAGGCAGTCTAATAAGAGGGAACAGTTGGTGGTTGTGGCAAGCTTCGCAACTGTTACGGGTCTCGAGCTCTAAGAGCCGAGAATTGGTGGCGTGCGATGTTTCTCGACGCGGCATATAGGGTTGCCATTTTCCCTAGCCGCAAGAAATGTGAAAAGGAAAGTCTTTTGTAGGCAAATTATCAGAAGGGCAGAGATATTCTATTACGCATCTCTCGAGAGACATGAAGGCAGTCTAATAAGAGGGAACAGTTGGTGGTTGTGGCAAGCTTCGCATCTGTTACGGGTCTCGAGCTCTAAGAGCCGAGAATTGGTGGCTTGCCATGTTTCTCGACGCGGCAAATAGGGTTGCCATTTTCCCTAGCCGCAAGAAATGTGAAAAGGAATGCCCTTTGTAGGCAAATTATCAGGAGGGCGGAGATATTCCATTACGCATCTCTCGAGAGACATGAAGGCAGTCTAATAAGAGGGAACAGTTGGTGGTTGTGGCAAGCTTCGCAACTGTTACGGGTCTCGAGCTCTAAGAGCCGAGAATTGGTGGCGTGCCGTGTTTCTTGACGCGGCAAATAGGGTTGCCATTTTCCCTAGCCGCAAGAAATGTGAAAAGGAAAGTCTTTTGTAGGCAAATTATCAGGAGGGCAGAGATATTCCCTTACGCATGTCTCCAGAGACATCAAGGCAGTCTAATAAGAGGGAACAGTTGGTGGTTGTGGCAAGCTTCGCAACTGTTACGGGTCTCGAGCTCTAAGAGCCGAGAATTGGCGGCGTGCCATGTTTCTCGACGCAGCATATAGGGTTGTCAATTTCCCTAGCCGCAAGAAATGTGAAAAGGAAAGTCCTTTGTAGGTAAATTATCAGGAGGGCTGAGATATTCCATTACGCATCTCTCGAGAGACATGAAGGCAGTCTAATAAGAGGGAACAGTTGGTGGTTGTGGCAAGCTTCGCAACTGTTACGGGTCTCGAGCTCTAAGAGCCGAGAATTGGTGGCGTGCCATGTTTCTCGCCGCCGCAAATAGGGTTGCCATTTTCCCTAGCCTCAAGAAATGTGAAAAGGAAAGTCTTTTGTAGGCAAATTATCAGGAGGGCAGAGATATTCCATTACGCATCTCTCGAGAGACATCAAGGCAGACTAATAAGAGGGAACAGTTGGTGGTAGTGGCAAGCTTCGCAACTGTTACTGGTCTCGAGCTCTAAGAGCCGAGAATTGGTGGCGTGCCGTGTTTCTCGACGCGGCAAATAGGGTTGCCATTTTCCTTAGCCGCAAGAAATGTGAAAAGGAAAGTCTTTTGTAGGCAAATTCTCGGGAGGGCAGAGATATTCCATTACGCATGTCTCGAGAGACATGAAGGCAGTCTAATATGAGGGAACAGTTGGTGGTTGTGGCAAGCTTCGCAACTGTTACGGGTCTCGAGCTCTAAGAGCCGAGAATTGGGGGCGTGCCATGTTTCTCGACGCCGCAAATAGGGTTGCCATTTTCCCTAGCCTCAAGAAATGTGAAATGGAAAGTCTTTTGTAGGCAAATTATCAGGAGGGCAGAGATATTCCATTACGCATCTCTCGAGAGACATGAAGGCAGTCTAATAAGAGGGAACAGTTGGTGGTTGTGGCAAGCTTCGCAACTGTTACGGGTCTCGAGCTCTAAGAGCCGAGAATTGGTGGCGTGCGATGTTTCTCGACGCGGCATATAGGGTTGCCATTTTCCCTAGCCGCAAGAAATGTGAAAAGGAAAGTCTTTTGTAGGCAAATTATCAGGAGGGCAGAGATATTCTATTACGCATCTCTCGAGAGACATGAAGGCAGTCTAATAAGAGGGAACAGTTGGTGGTTGTGGCAAGCTTCGCATCTGTTACGGGTCTCGAGCTCTAAGCGCCGAGAATTGGGGGTGTGCCATGTTTCTCGACGTGGCATATAGGGTTGCCATTTTCCCTAGCCTCAAGAAATGTGAAAAGGAAACTCTTTTGTAGGCAAATTATCAGGAGGGCAGAGATATTCCATTACGCATCTCTCGAGAGACATCAAGGCAGTCTAATAAGAGGGAACAGTTGGTGGTTGTGGCAAGCTTCGCAACTGTTACGGGTCTCGAGCTCTAAAAACCGAGAATTGATGGCGTGCCATGTTTCTCGACGCCTCAAGTAGGGTTGCCATTTTCCCTAGCCTCAAGAAATGTGAAAAGGAAAGTCTTTTGTAGGCAAATTATCAGGAGGGCAGAGATATTCCATTACGCATCTCTCGAGAGACATGAAGGCAGTCTAATAAGAGGGAACAGTTGGTGGTTGTGGCAAGCTTCGCAACTGTTACGGGTCTCGAGCTCTAAGAGCCGAGAATTGGTGGCGTGCGATGTTTCTCGACGCGGCATATAGGGTTGCCATTTTCCCTAGCCGCAAGAAATGTAAAAAGGAAAGTCTTTTGTAGGCAAATTATCAGGAGGGCAGAGATATTCTATTACGCATCTCTCGAGAGACATGAAGGCAGTCTAATAAGAGGGAACAGTTGGTGGTTGTGGCAAGCTTCGCAACTGTTACGGGTCTCGAGCTCTAAGAGCCGAGAATTGGTGGCGTGCCATGTTTCTCGACGCGGCAAATAGGGTTGCCATTTTCCCTAGCCGCAAGAAATGTGAAAAGGAATGCCCTTTGTAGGCAAATTATCAGGAGGGCGGAGGTATTCCATTACGCATCTCTCGAGAGACATGAAGGCAGTCTAATAAGAGGGAACAGTTGGTGGTTTTGGCAAGCGTTTCAACTGTTACGGGTCTCGAGCTCAAAGAGCCGAGAATTGGTGGCGTGCCGTGTTTCTTGACGCTGCAAATAGGGTTGCCATTTTCCCTAGCCGCAAGAAATGTGAAAAGGAAAGTCTTTCGTAGGCAAATTCTCGGGAGTGCAGAGATATTCCATTACGCATGTCTCGAGAGACATGAAGGCAGTCTAATATGAGGGAACAGTTGGTGGTTGTGGCAAGCTTCGCAACTGTTACGGGTCTTGAGCTCTAAGAGCCGAGAATTGGGGGCGTGCCATGTTTCTCGGCGCAGCATATAGGGTTGTCAATTTCCCTAGCCGCAAGAAATGTGAAAAGGAAAGTCCTTTGTAGGCAAATTATCAGGAGGGCAGAGATATTCCCTTACGCATGTCTCCAGAGACATCAAGGCAGTCTAATAAGAGGGAACAGTTGGTGGTTGTGGCAAGCTTCGCAACTGTTACGGGTCTCGAGCTCTAAGAGCCGAGAATTGGTGGCGTGCCATGTTTCTCGCCGCCGCAAATAGGGTTGCCATTTTCCCTAGCCTCAAGAAATGTGAAAAGGAAAGTCTTTTGTAGGCAAATTATCAGGAGGGCAGAGATATTCCATTACGCATCTCTCGAGAGACATCAAGGCAGACTAATAAGAGGGAACAGTTGGTGGTAGTGGCAAGCTTCGCAACTGTTACTGGTCTCGAGCTCTAAGAGCCGAGAATTGGTGGCGTGCCGTGTTTCTCGACGCGGCAAATAGGGTTGCCATTTTCCTTAGCCGCAAGAAATGTGAAAAGGAAAGTCTTTTGTAGGCAAATTCTCGGGAGGGCAGAGATATTCCATTACGCATGTCTCGAGAGACATGAAGGCAGTCTAATATGAGGGAACAGTTGGTGGTTGTGGCAAGCTTCGCAACTGTTACGGGTCTCGAGCTCTAAGAGCCGAGAATTGGGGGCGTGCCATGTTTCTCGACGCCGCAAATAGGGTTGCCATTTTCCCTAGCCTCAAGAAATGTGAAATGGAAAGTCTTTTGTAGGCAAATTATCAGGAGGGCAGAGATATTCCATTACGCATCTCTCGAGAGACATGAAGGCAGTCTAATAAGAGGGAACAGTTGGTGGTTGTGGCAAGCTTCGCAACTGTTACGGGTCTCGAGCTCTAAGAGCCGAGAATTGGTGGCGTGCGATGTTTCTCGACGCGGCATATAGGGTTGCCATTTTCCCTAGCCGCAAGAAATGTGAAAAGGAAAGTCTTTTGTAGGCAAATTATCAGGAGGGCAGAGATATTCTATTACGCATCTCTCGAGAGACATGAAGGCAGTCTAATAAGAGGGAACAGTTGGTGGTTGTGGCAAGCTTCGCATCTGTTACGGGTCTCGAGCTCTAAGCGCCGAGAATTGGGGGTGTGCCATGTTTCTCGACGTGGCATATAGGGTTGCCATTTTCCCTAGCCTCAAGAAATGTGAAAAGGAAACTCTTTTGTAGGCAAATTATCAGGAGGGCAGAGATATTCCATTACGCATCTCTCGAGAGACATCAAGGCAGTCTAATAAGAGGGAACAGTTGGTGGTTGTGGCAAGCTTCGCAACTGTTACGGGTCTCGAGCTCTAAAAACCGAGAATTGATGGCGTGCCATGTTTCTCGACGCCGCAAGTAGGGTTGCCATTTTCCCTAGCCTCAAGAAATGTGAAAAGGAAAGTCTTTTGTAGGCAAATTATCAGGAGGGCAGAGATATTCCATTACGCATCTCTCGAGAGACATGAAGGCAGTCTAATAAGAGGGAACAGTTGGTGGTTGTGGCAAGCTTCGCAACTGTTACGGGTCTCGAGCTCTAAGAGCCGAGAATTGGTGGCGTGCGATGTTTCTCGACGCGGCATATAGGGTTGCCATTTTCCCTAGCCGCAAGAAATGTAAAAAGGAAAGTCTTTTGTAGGCAAATTATCAGGAGGGCAGAGATATTCTATTACGCATCTCTCGAGAGACATGAAGGCAGTCTAATAAGAGGGAACAGTTGGTGGTTGTGGCAAGCTTCGCAACTGTTACGGGTCTCGAGCTCTAAGAGCCGAGAATTGGTGGCGTGCCATGTTTCTCGACGCGGCAAATAGGGTTGCCATTTTCCCTAGCCGCAAGAAATGTGAAAAGGAATGCCCTTTGTAGGCAAATTATCAGGAGGGCGGAGGTATTCCATTACGCATCTCTCGAGAGACATGAAGGCAGTCTAATAAGAGGGAACAGTTGGTGGTTTTGGCAAGCGTTTCAACTGTTACGGGTCTCGACCTCAAAGAGCCGAGAATTGGTGGCGTGCCGTGTTTCTTGACGCTGCAAATAGGGTTGCCATTTTCCCTAGCCGCAAGAAATGTGAAAAGGAAAGTCTTTCGTAGGCAAATTCTCGGGAGTGCAGAGATATTCCATTACGCATGTCTCGAGAGACATGAAGGCAGTCTAATATGAGGGAACAGTTGGTGGTTGTGGCAAGCTTCGCAACTGTTACGGGTCTTGAGCTCTAAGAGCCGAGAATTGGGGGCGTGCCATGTTTCTCGGCGCAGCATATAGGGTTGTCAATTTCCCTAGCCGCAAGAAATGTGAAAAGGAAAGTCCTTTGTAGGCAAATTATCAGGAGGGCAGAGATATTCCCTTACGCATGTCTCCAGAGACATCAAGGCAGTCTAATAAGAGGGAACAGTTGGTGGTTGTGGCAAGCTTCGCAACTGTTACGGGTCTCGAGCTCTAAGAGCCGAGAATTGGCGGCGTGCCATGTTTCTCGACGCAGCATATAGGGTTGTCAATTTCCCTAGCCGCAAGAAATGTGAAAAGGAAAGTCCTTTGTAGGCAAATTATCAGGAGGGCGGAGATATTCCATTACGCATCTCTCGAGAGACATGAAGGCAGTCTAATAAGAGGGAACAGTTGGTGGTTGTGGCAAGCTTCGCAACTGTTACGGGTCTCGAGCTCTAAGAGCCGAGAATTGGTGGCGTGCCATGTTTCTCGACGCCGCAAATAGGGTTGCCATTTTCCCTAGCCTCAAGAAATGTGAAAAGGAAAGTCTTTTGTAGGCAAATTATCAGGAGGGCAGAGATATTCCATTACGCATCTCTCGAGAGACATCAAGGCAGTCTAATAAGAGGGAACAGTTGGTGGTAGTGGCAAGCTTCGCAACTGTTACTGGTCTCGAGCTCTAAGAGCCGAGAATTGGTGGCGTGCCGTGTTTCTCGACGCGGCAAATAGGGTTGCCATTTTCCCTAGCCGCAAGAAATGTGAAAAGGAAAGTCTTTTGTAGGCAAATTCTCGGGAGGGCAGAGATATTCCATTACGCATGTCTCGAGAGACATGAAGGCAGTCTAATATGAGGGAACAGTTGGTGGTTGTGGCAAGCTTCGCAACTGTTACGGGTCTCGAGCTCTAAGAGCCGAGAATTGGGGGCGTGCCATGTTTCTCGACGTGGCATATAGGGTTGCCATTTTCCCTAGCCGCAAGAAATGTGAAAAGGAAAGTCGTCTGTAGGCAAATTATCAGGAGGGCAGAGATATTCTATTACGCATCTCTCGAGAGACATGAAGGCAGTCTAATAAGAGGGAACAGTTGGTGGTTGTGGCAAGCTTCGCATCTGTTACGGGTCTCGAGCTCTAAGCGCCGAGAATTGGGGGTGTGCCATGTTTCTCGACGTGGCATATAGGGTTGCCATTTTCCCTAGCCGCAAGAAATGTAAAAAGGAAAGTATTTTGTAGGCAAATTATCAGGAGGGCAGAGATATTCTATTACGCATCTCTCGAGAGACATGAAGGCAGTCTAATAAGAGGGAACAGTTGGTGGTTGTGGCAAGCTTCGCAACTGTTACGGGTCTCGAGCTCTAAGAGCCGAGAATTGGTGGCGTGCCATGTTTCTCGACGCGGCAAATAGGGTTGCCATTTTCCCTAGCCGCAAGAAATGTGAAAAGGAATGCCCTTTGTAGGCAAATTATCAGGAGGGCGGAGGTATTCCATTACGCATCTCTCGAGAGACATGAAGGCAGTCTAATAAGAGGGAACAGTTGGTGGTTTTGGCAAGCGTTTCAACTGTTACGGGTCTCGAGCTCAAAGAGCCGAGAATTGGTGGCGTGCCGTGTTTCTTGACGCTGCAAATAGGGTTGCCATTTTCCCTAGCCGCAAGAAATGTGAAAAGGAAAGTCTTTCGTAGGCAAATTCTCGGGAGTGCAGAGATATTCCATTACGCATGTCTCGAGAGACATGAAGGCAGTCTAATATGAGGGAACAGTTGGTGGTTGTGGCAAGCTTCGCAACTGTTACGGGTCTTGAGCTCTAAGAGCCGAGAATTGGGGGCGTGCCATGTTTCTCGGCGCAGCATATAGGGTTGTCAATTTCCCTAGCCGCAAGAAATGTGAAAAGGAAAGTCCTTTGTAGGCAAATTATCAGGAGGGCAGAGATATTCCCTTACGCATGTCTCCAGAGACATCAAGGCAGTCTAATAAGAGGGAACAGTTGGTGGTTGTGGCAAGCTTCGCAACTGTTACGGGTCTCGAGCTCTAAGAGCCGAGAATTGGCGGCGTGCCATGTTTCTCGACGCAGCATATAGGGTTGTCAATTTCCCTAGCCGCAAGAAATGTGAAAAGGAAAGTCCTTTGTAGGCAAATTATCAGGAGGGCGGAGATATTCCATTACGCATCTCTCGAGAGACATGAAGGCAGTCTAATAAGAGGGAACAGTTGGTGGTTGTGGCAAGCTTCGCAACTGTTACGGGTCTCGAGCTCTAAGAGCCGAGAATTGGCGGCGTGCCATGTTTCTCGACGCAGCATATAGGGTTGTCAATTTCCCTAGCCGCAAGAAATGTGAAAAGGAAAGTCTTTTGTAGGCAAATTATCAGGAGGGCAGAGATATTCCATTACGCATCTCTCGAGAGACATGAAGGCAGTCTAATAAGAGGGAACAGTTGGTGGTTGTGGCAAGCTTCGCAACTGTTACGTGTCTCGAGCTCTAAGAGCCGAGAATTGGTGGCGTGCGATGTTTCTCGACGCGGCATATAGGGTTGCCATTTTCCCTAGCCGCAAGAAATGTGAAAAGGAAAGTCTTTTGTAGGCAAATTATCAGAAGGGCAGAGATATTCTATTACGCATCTCTCGAGAGACATGAAGGCAGTCTAATAAGAGGGAACAGTTGGTGGTTGTGGCAAGCTTCGCATCTGTTACGGGTCTCGAGCTCTAAGAGCCGAGAATTGGTGGTGTGCCATGTTTCTCGACGCGGCATATAGGGTTGCCATTTTCCCTAGCCGCAAGAAATGTGAAAAGGAAAGTCTTTTGGAGGCAAATTATCAGGAGGGCACTGATATTCTATTACGCATCTCTCGAGAGACATGAAGGCAGTCTAATAAGAGGGAACAGTTGGTGGTTGTGGCAAGCTTCGCATCTGTTACGGGTCTCGAGCTCTAAGAGCCGAGAATTGGGGGTGTGCCATGTTTCTCGACGTGGCACATAGGGTTGCCATTTTCCCTAGCCGCCAGAAATGTGAAAAGGAAAGTCGTTTGTAGGCAAATTATCAGGAGGGCGGAGATATTCCATTACGCATCTCTCGTGAGACATGAAGGCAGTCTAATAATAGGGAACAGTTGGTGGTTGTGGCAAGCTTCGCAACTGTTACGGGTCTCGAGCTCTAAGAGCCGAGAATTGGTGGCTTGCCATGTTTCTCGACGCGGCAAATAGGGTTGCCATTTTCCCTAGCCGCAAGAAATGTGAAAAGGAATGCCCTTTGTAGGCAAATTATCAGGAGGGCGGAGATATTCCATTACGCATCTCTCGAGAGACATGAAGGCAGTCTAATAAGAGGGAACAGTTGGTGGTTGTGGCAAGCTTCGCAACTGTTACGGGTCTCGAGCTCTAAGAGCCGAGAATTGGTGGCGTGCCGTGTTTCTTGACGCGGCAAATAGGGTTGCCATTTTCCCTAGCCGCAAGAAATGTGAAAAGGAAAGTCTTTTGTAGGCAAATTATCAGGAGGGCAGAGATATTCCCTTACGCATGTCTCCAGAGACATCAAGGCAGTCTAATAAGAGGGAACAGTTGGTGGTTGTGGCAAGCTTCGCAACTGTTACGGGTCTCGAGCTCTAAGAGCCGAGAATTGGCGGCGTGCCATGTTTCTCGACGCAGCATATAGGGTTGTCAATTTCCCTAGCCGCAAGAAATGTGAAAAGGAAAGTCCTTTGTAGGCAAATTATCAGGAGGGCGGAGATATTCCATTACGCATCTCTCGAGAGACATGAAGGCAGTCTAATAATAGGGAACAGTTGGTGGTTGTGGCAAGCTTCGCAACTGTTACGGGTCTCGAGCTCTAAGAGCCGAGAATTGGTGGCGTGCCATGTTTCTCGACGCCGCAAATAGGGTTGCCATTTTCCCTAGCCTCAAGAAATGTGAAAAGGAAAGTCTTTTGTAGGCAAATTATCAGGAGGGCAGAGATATTCCATTACGCATGTCTCGAGAGACATGAAGGCAGTCTAATATGAGGGAACAGTTGGTGGTTGTGGCAAGCTTCGCAACTGTTACGGGTCTCGAGCTCTATGAGCCGAGAATTGGGGGCGTGCCATGTTTCTCGACGTGGCATATAGGGTTGCCATTTTCCCTAGCCGCAAGAAATGTGAAAAGGAAAGTCGTTTGTAGGCAAATTATCAGGAGGGCAGAGATATTCTATTACGCATCTCTCGAGAGACATGAAGGCAGTCTAATAAGAGGGAACAGTTGGTGGTTGTGGCAAGCTTCGCATCTGTTACGGGTCTCGAGCTCTAAGCGCCGAGAATTGGGGGTGTGCCATGTTTCTCGACATGGCATATAGGGTTGCCATTTTCCCTAGCCGCAAGAAATGTAAAAAGGAAAGTCTTTTGTAGGCAAATTATCAGGAGGGCAGAGATATTCTATTACGCATCTCTCGACAGACATGAAGGCAGTCTAATAAGAGGGAACAGTTGGTGGTTGTGGCAAGCTTCGCAACTGTTACGGGTCTCGAGCTCTAAGAGCCGAGAATTGGTGGCGTGCCATGTTTCTCGACGCGGCAAATAGGGTTGCCATTTTCCCTAGCCGCAAGAAATGTGAAAAGGAATGCCCTTTGTAGGCAAATTATCAGGAGGGCGGAGGTATTCCATTACGCATCTCTCGAGAGACATGAAGGCAGTCTAATAAGAGGGAACAGTTGGTGGTTTTGGCAAGCGTTTCAACTGTTACGGGTCTCGAGCTCAAAGAGCCGAGAATTGGTGGCGTGCCGTGTTTCTTGACGCTGCAAATAGGGTTGCCATTTTCCCTAGCCGCAAGAAATGTGAAAAGGAAAGTCTTTCGTAGGCAAATTCTCGGGAGTGCAGAGATATTCCATTACGCATGTCTCGAGAGACATGAAGGCAGTCTAATATGAGGGAACAGTTGGTGGTTGTGGCAAGCTTCGCAACTGTTACGGGTCTTGAGCTCTAAGAGCCGAGAATTGGGGGCGTGCCATGTTTCTCGGCGCAGCATATAGGGTTGTCAATTTCCCTAGCCGCAAGAAATGTGAAAAGGAAAGTCCTTTGTAGGCAAATTATCAGGAGGGCAGAGATATTCCCTTACGCATGTCTCCAGAGACATCAAGGCAGTCTAATAAGAGGGAACAGTTGGTGGTTGTGGCAAGCTTCGCAACTGTTACGGGTCTCGAGCTCTAAGAGCCGAGAATTGGCGGCGTGCCATGTTTCTCGACGCAGCATATAGGGTTGTCAATTTCCCTAGCCGCAAGAAATGTGAAAAGGAAAGTCCTTTGTAGGCAAATTATCAGGAGGGCGGAGATATTCCATTACGCATCTCTCGAGAGACATGAAGGCAGTCTAATAAGAGGGAACAGTTGGTGGTTGTGGCAAGCTTCGCAACTGTTACGGGTCTCGAGCTCTAAGAGCCGAGAATTGGCGGCGTGCCATGTTTCTCGACGCAGCATATAGGGTTGTCAATTTCCCTAGCCGCAAGAAATGTGAAAAGGAAAGTCTTTTGTAGGCAAATTATCAGGAGGGCAGAGATATTCCATTACGCATCTCTCGAGAGACATGAAGGCAGTCTAATAAGAGGGAACAGTTGGTGGTTGTGGCAAGCTTCGCAACTGTTACGGGTCTCGAGCTCTAAGAGCCGAGAATTGGTGGCGTGCGATGTTTCTCGACGCGGCATATAGGGTTGCCATTTTCCCTAGCCGCAAGAAATGTCAAAAGGAAAGTCTTTTGTAGGCAAATTATCAGAAGGGCAGAGATATTCTATTACGCATCTCTCGAGAGACATGAAGGCAGTCTAATAAGAGGGAACAGTTGGTGGTTGTGGCAAGCTTCGCATCTGTTACGGGTCTCGAGCTCTAAGAGCCGAGAATTGGTGGTGTGCCATGTTTCTCGACGCGGCATATAGGGTTGCCATTTTCCCTAGCCGCAAGAAATGTGAAAAGGAAAGTCTTTTGGAGGCAAATTATCAGGAGGGCACTGATATTCTATTACGCATCTCTCGAGAGACATGAAGGCAGTCTAATAAGAGGGAACAGTTGGTGGTTGTGGCAAGCTTCGCATCTGTTACGGGTCTCGAGCTCTAAGAGCCGAGAATTGGGGGTGTGCCATGTTTCTCGACGTGGCACATAGGGTTGCCATTTTCCCTAGCCGCCAGAAATGTGAAAAGGAAAGTCGTTTGTAGGCAAATTATCAGGAGGGCGGAGATATTCCATTACGCATCTCTCGTGAGACATGAAGGCAGTCTAATAATAGGGAACAGTTGGTGGTTGTGGCAAGCTTCGCAACTGTTACGGGTCTCGAGCTCTAAGAGCCGAGAATTGGTGGCTTGCCATGTTTCTCGACGCGGCAAATAGGGTTGCCATTTTCCCTAGCCGCAAGAAATGTGAAAAGGAATGCCCTTTGTAGGCAAATTATCAGGAGGGCGGAGATATTCCATTACGCATCTCTCGAGAGACATGAAGGCAGTCTAATAAGAGGGAACAGTTGGTGGTTGTGGCAAGCTTCGCAACTGTTACGGGTCTCGAGCTCTAAGAGCCGAGAATTGGTGGCGTGCCGTGTTTCTTGACGCGGCAAATAGGGTTGCCATTTTCCCTAGCCGCAAGAAATGTGAAAAGGAAAGTCTTTTGTAGGCAAATTATCAGGAGGGCAGAGATATTCCCTTACGCATCTCTCGAGAGACATGAAGGCAGTCTAATAAGAGGGAACAGTTGGTGGTTGTGGCAAGCTTCGCAACTGTTACGGGTCTCGAGCTCTAAGAGCCGAGAATTGGGGGCGTGCCATGTTTCTCGACGCCGCAAATAGGGTTGCCATTTTCCCTAGCCTCAAGAAATGTGAAATGGAAAGTCTTTTGTAGGCAAATTATCAGGAGGGCAGAGATATTCCATTACGCATCTCTCGAGAGACATGAAGGCAGTCTAATAAGAGGGAACAGTTGGTGGTTGTGGCAAGCTTCGCAACTGTTACGGGTCTCGAGCTCTAAGAGCCGAGAATTGGGGGCGTGCCATGTTTCTCGACGCCGCAAATAGGGTTGCCATTTTCCCTAGCCTCAAGAAATGTGAAATGGAAAGTCTTTTGTAGGCAAATTATCAGGAGGGCAGAGATATTCCATTACGCATCTCTCGAGAGACATGAAGGCAGTCTAATAAGAGGGAACAGTTGGTGGTTGTGGCAAGCTTCGCAACTGTTACGGGTCTCGAGCTCTAAGAGCCGAGAATTGGTGGCGTGCGATGTTTCTCGACGCGGCATATAGGGTTGCCATTTTCCCTAGCCGCAAGAAATGTGAAAAGGAAAGTCTTTTGTAGGCAAATTATCAGGAGGGCAGAGATATTCTATTACGCATCTCTCGAGAGACATGAAGGCAGTCTAATAAGAGGGAACAGTTGGTGGTTGTGGCAAGCTTCGCATCTGTTACGGGTCTCGAGCTCTAAGCGCCGAGAATTGGGGGTGTGCCATGTTTCTCGACGTGGCATATAGGGTTGCCATTTTCCCTAGCCTCAAGAAATGTGAAAAGGAAACTCTTTTGTAGGCAAATTATCAGGAGGGCAGAGATATTCCATTACGCATCTCTCGAGAGACATCAAGGCAGTCTAATAAGAGGGAACAGTTGGTGGTTGTGGCAAGCTTCGCAACTGTTACGGGTCTCGAGCTCTAAGAGCCGAGAATTGGTGGCGTGCGATGTTTCTCGACGCGGCATATAGGGTTGCCATTTTCCCTAGCCGCAAGAAATGTAAAAAGGAAAGTCTTTTGTAGGCAAATTATCAGGAGGGCAGAGATATTCTATTACGCATCTCTCGAGAGACATGAAGGCAGTCTAATAAGAGGGAACAGTTGGTGGTTGTGGCAAGCTTCGCAACTGTTACGGGTCTCGAGCTCTAAGAGCCGAGAATTGGTGGCGTGCCATGTTTCTCGCCGCCGCAAATAGGGTTGCCATTTTCCCTAGCCTCAAGAAATGTGAAAAGGAAAGTCTTTTGTAGGCAAATTATCAGGAGGGCAGAGATATTCCATTACGCATGTCTCGAGAGACATGAAGGCAGTCTAATATGAGGGAACAGTTGGTGGTTGTGGCAAGCTTCGCAACTGTTACGGGTCTCGAGCTCTAAGAGCCGAGAATTGGGGGCGTGCCATGTTTCTCGACGCCGCAAATAGGGTTGCCATTTTCCCTAGCCTCAAGAAATGTGAAATGGAAAGTCTTTTGTAGGCAAATTATCAGGAGGGCAGAGATATTCCATTACGCATCTCTCGAGAGACATGAAGGCAGTCTAATAAGAGGGAACAGTTGGTGGTTGTGGCAAGCTTCGCAACTGTTACGGGTCTCGAGCTCTAAGAGCCGAGAATTGGTGGCGTGCGATGTTTCTCGACGCGGCATATAGGGTTGCCATTTTCCCTAGCCGCAAGAAATGTGAAAAGGAAAGTCTTTTGTAGGCAAATTATCAGGAGGGCAGAGATATTCTATTACGCATCTCTCGAGAGACATGAAGGCAGTCTAATAAGAGGGAACAGTTGGTGGTTGTGGCAAGCTTCGCAACTGTTACGGGTCTCGAGCTCTAAGAGCCGAGAATTGGTGGCGTGCCATGTTTCTCGACGCGGCAAATAGGGTTGCCATTTTCCCTAGCCGCAAGAAATGTGAAAAGGAATGCCCTTTGTAGGCAAATTATCAGGAGGGCGGAGGTATTCCATTACGCATCTCTCGAGAGACATGAAGGCAGTCTAATAAGAGGGAACAGTTGGTGGTTTTGGCAAGCGTTTCAACTGTTACGGGTCTCGAGCTCAAAGAGCCGAGAATTGGTGGCGTGCCGTGTTTCTTGACGCTGCAAATAGGGTTGCCATTTTCCCTAGCCGCAAGAAATGTGAAAAGGAAAGTCTTTCGTAGGCAAATTCTCGGGAGTGCAGAGATATTCCATTACGCATGTCTCGAGAGACATGAAGGCAGTCTAATATGAGGGAACAGTTGGTGGTTGTGGCAAGCTTCGCAACTGTTACGGGTCTTGAGCTCTAAGAGCCGAGAATTGGTGGCGTGCGATGTTTCTCGACGCGGCATATAGGGTTGTCAATTTCCCTAGCCGCAAGAAATGTGAAAAGGAAAGTCCTTTGTAGGCAAATTATCAGGAGGGCAGAGATATTCCCTTACGCATGTCTCCAGAGACATCAAGGCAGTCTAATAAGAGGGAACAGTTGGTGGTTGTGGCAAGCTTCGCAACTGTTACGGGTCTCGAGCTCTAAGAGCCGAGAATTGGCGGCGTGCCATGTTTCTCGACGCAGCATATAGGGTTGTCAATTTCCCTAGCCGCAAGAAATGTGAAAAGGAAAGTCCTTTGTAGGCAAATTATCAGGAGGGCGGAGATATTCCATTACGCATCTCTCGAGAGACATGAAGGCAGTCTAATAAGAGGGAACAGTTGGTGGTTGTGGCAAGCTTCGCAACTGTTACGGGTCTCGAGCTCTAAGAGCCGAGAATTGGTTGCGTGCCATGTTTCTCGACGCCGCAAATAGGGTTGCCATTTTCCCTAGCCTCAAGAAATGTGAAAAGGAAAGTCTTTTGTAGGCAAATTATCAGGAGGGCAGAGATATTCCATTACGCATCTCTCGAGAGACATCAAGGCAGTCTAATAAGAGGGAACAGTTGGTGGTAGTGGCAAGCTTCGCAACTGTTACTGGTCTCGAGCTCTAAGAGCCGAGAATTGGTGGCGTGCCGTGTTTCTCGACGCGGCAAATAGGGTTGCCATTTTCCCTAGCCGCAAGAAATGTGAAAAGGAAAGTCTTTTGTAGGCAAATTCTCGGGAGGGCAGAGATATTCCATTACGCATGTCTCGAGAGACATGAAGGCAGTCTAATATGAGGGAACAGTTGTTGGTTGTGGCAAGCTTCGCAACTGTTACGGGTCTCGAGCTCTAAGAGCCGAGAATTGGGGGCGTGCCATGTTTCTCGACGTGGCATATAGGGTTGCCATTTTCCCTAGCCGCAAGAAATGTGAAAAGGAAAGTCGTTTGTAGGCAAATTATCAGGAGGGCGGAGATATTCCATTACGCATCTCTCGAGAGACATCAAGGCAGTCTAATATTAGGGAACAGTTGGTGGTTCTGGCAAGCTTCGCAACTGTTACGGGTCTCGAGCTCTAAGAGCCGAGAATTGGTGGCGTGCCATGTTTCTCGACGCCGCAAATAGGGTTGCCATTTTCCCTAGCCTCAAGAAATGTGAAAAGGAAAGTCTTTTGTAGGCAAATTATCAGGAGGGCAGAGATATTCCATTACGCATCTCTCGAGAGACATCAAGGCAGTCTAATAAGAGGGAACAGTTGGTGGTAGTGGCAAGCTTCGCAACTGTTACGGGTCTCGAGCTCTAAGAGCCGAGAATTGGTGGCGTGCCGTGTTTCTCGACGCGGCAAATAGGGTTGCCATTTTCCCTAGCCGCAAGAAATGTGAAAAGGAAAGTCTTTTGTAGGCAAATTCTCGGGAGGGCAGAGATATTCCATTACGCATGTCTCGAGAGACATGAAGGCAGTCTAATATGAGGGAACAGTTGGTGGTTGTGGCAAGCTTCGCAACTGTTACGGGTCTCGAGCTCTAAGAGCCGAGAATTGGTGGCGTGCCATGTTTCTCGACGCGGCAAATAGGGTTGCCATTTTCCCTAGCCGCAAGAAATGTGAAAAGGAATGCCCTTTGTAGGCAAATTATCAGGAGGGCGGAGGTATTCCATTACGCATCTCTCGAGAGACATGAAGGCAGTCTAATAAGAGGGAACAGTTGGTGGTTTTGGCAAGCGTTTCAACTGTTACGGGTCTCGAGCTCAAAGAGCCGAGAATTGGTGGCGTGCCGTGTTTCTTGACGCTGCAAATAGGGTTGCCATTTTCCCTAGCCGCAAGAAATGTGAAAAGGAAAGTCTTTCGTAGGCAAATTCTCGGGAGTGCAGAGATATTCCATTACGCATGTCTCGAGAGACATGAAGGCAGTCTAATATGAGGGAACAGTTGGTGGTTGTGGCAAGCTTCGCAACTGTTACGGGTCTTGAGCTCTAAGAGCCGAGAATTGGGGGCGTGCCATGTTTCTCGGCGCAGCATATAGGGTTGTCAATTTCCCTAGCCGCAAGAAATGTGAAAAGGAAAGTCCTTTGTAGGCAAATTATCAGGAGGGCAGAGATATTCCCTTACGCATGTCTCCAGAGACATCAAGGCAGTCTAATAAGAGGGAACAGTTGGTGGTTGTGGCAAGCTTCGCAACTGTTACGGGTCTCGAGCTCTAAGAGCCGAGAATTGGCGGCGTGCCATGTTTCTCGACGCAGCATATAGGGTTGTCAATTTCCCTAGCCGCAAGAAATGTGAAAAGGAAAGTCCTTTGTAGGCAAATTATCAGGAGGGCGGAGATATTCCATTACGCATCTCTCGAGAGACATGAAGGCAGTCTAATAAGAGGGAACAGTTGGTGGTTGTGGCAAGCTTCGCAACTGTTACGGGTCTCGAGCTCTAAGAGCCGAGAATTGGCGGCGTGCCATGTTTCTCGACGCAGCATATAGGGTTGTCAATTTCCCTAGCCGCAAGAAATGTGAAAAGGAAAGTCTTTTGTAGGCAAATTATCAGGAGGGCAGAGATATTCCATTACGCATCTCTCGAGAGACATGAAGGCAGTCTAATAAGAGGGAACAGTTGGTGGTTGTGGCAAGCTTCGCAACTGTTACGGGTCTCGAGCTCTAAGAGCCGAGAATTGGTGGCGTGCGATGTTTCTCGACGCGGCATATAGGGTTGCCATTTTCCCTAGCCGCAAGAAATGTCAAAAGGAAAGTCTTTTGTAGGCAAATTATCAGAAGGGCAGAGATATTCTATTACGCATCTCTCGAGAGACATGAAGGCAGTCTAATAAGAGGGAACAGTTGGTGGTTGTGGCAAGCTTCGCATCTGTTACGGGTCTCGAGCTCTAAGAGCCGAGAATTGGTGGTGTGCCATGTTTCTCGACGCGGCATATAGGGTTGCCATTTTCCCTAGCCGCAAGAAATGTGAAAAGGAAAGTCTTTTGGAGGCAAATTATCAGGAGGGCACTGATATTCTATTACGCATCTCTCGAGAGACATGAAGGCAGTCTAATAAGAGGGAACAGTTGGTGGTTGTGGCAAGCTTCGCATCTGTTACGGGTCTCGAGCTCTAAGAGCCGAGAATTGGGGGTGTGCCATGTTTCTCGACGTGGCACATAGGGTTGCCATTTTCCCTAGCCGCCAGAAATGTGAAAAGGAAAGTCGTTTGTAGGCAAATTATCAGGAGGGCGGAGATATTCCATTACGCATCTCTCGTGAGACATGAAGGCAGTCTAATAATAGGGAACAGTTGGTGGTTGTGGCAAGCTTCGCAACTGTTACGGGTCTCGAGCTCTAAGAGCCGAGAATTGGTGGCTTGCCATGTTTCTCGACGCGGCAAATATGGTTGCCATTTTCCCTAGCCGCAAGAAATGTGAAAAGGAATGCCCTTTGTAGGCAAATTATCAGGAGGGCGGAGATATTCCATTACGCATCTCTCGAGAGACATGAAGGCAGTCTAATAAGAGGGAACAGTTGGTGGTTGTGGCAAGCTTCGCAACTGTTACGGGTCTCGAGCTCTAAGAGCCGAGAATTGGTGGCGTGCCGTGTTTCTTGACGCGGCAAATAGGGTTGCCATTTTCCCTAGCCGCAAGAAATGTGAAAAGGAAAGTCTTTTGTAGGCAAATTATCAGGAGGGCAGAGATATTCCCTTACGCATCTCTCGAGAGACATGAAGGCAGTCTAATAAGAGGGAACAGTTGGTGGTTGTGGCAAGCTTCGCAACTGTTACGGGTCTCGAGCTCTAAGAGCCGAGAATTGGGGGCGTGCCATGTTTCTCGACGCCGCAAATAGGGTTGCCATTTTCCCTAGCCTCAAGAAATGTGAAATGGAAAGTCTTTTGTAGGCAAATTATCAGGAGGGCAGAGATATTCCATTACGCATCTCTCGAGAGACATGAAGGCAGTCTAATAAGAGGGAACAGTTGGTGGTTGTGGCAAGCTTCGCAACTGTTACGGGTCTCGAGCTCTAAGAGCCGAGAATTGGGGGCGTGCCATGTTTCTCGACGCCGCAAATAGGGTTGCCATTTTCCCTAGCCTCAAGAAATGTGAAATGGAAAGTCTTTTGTAGGCAAATTATCAGGAGGGCAGAGATATTCCATTACGCATCTCTCGAGAGACATGAAGGCAGTCTAATAAGAGGGAACAGTTGGTGGTTGTGGCAAGCTTCGCAACTGTTACGGGTCTCGAGCTCTAAGAGCCGAGAATTGGTGGCGTGCGATGTTTCTCGACGCGGCATATAGGGTTGCCATTTTCCCTAGCCGCAAGAAATGTGAAAAGGAAAGTCTTTTGTAGGCAAATTATCAGGAGGGCAGAGATATTCTATTACGCATCTCTCGAGAGACATGAAGGCAGTCTAATAAGAGGGAACAGTTGGTGGTTGTGGCAAGCTTCGCATCTGTTACGGGTCTCGAGCTCTAAGCGCCGAGAATTGGGGGTGTGCCATGTTTCTCGACGTGGCATATAGGGTTGCCATTTTCCCTAGCCTCAAGAAATGTGAAAAGGAAACTCTTTTGTAGGCAAATTATCAGGAGGGCAGAGATATTCCATTACGCATCTCTCGAGAGACATCAAGGCAGTCTAATAAGAGGGAACAGTTGGTGGTTGTGGCAAGCTTCGCAACTGTTACGGGTCTCGAGCTCTAAAAACCGAGAATTGATGGCGTGCCATGTTTCTCGACGCCGCAAGTAGGGTTGCCATTTTCCCTAGCCTCAAGAAATGTGAAAAGGAAAGTCTTTTGTAGGCAAATTATCAGGAGGGCAGAGATATTCCATTACGCATCTCTCGAGAGACATGAAGGCAGTCTAATAAGAGGGAACAGTTGGTGGTTGTGGCAAGCTTCGCAACTGTTACGGGTCTCGAGCTCTAAGAGCCGAGAATTGGTGGCGTGCGATGTTTCTCGACGCGGCATATAGGGTTGCCATTTTCCCTAGCCGCAAGAAATGTAAAAAGGAAAGTCTTTTGTAGGCAAATTATCAGGAGGGCAGAGATATTCTATTACGCATCTCTCGAGAGACATGAAGGCAGTCTAATAAGAGGGAACAGTTGGTGGTTGTGGCAAGCTTCGCAACTGTTACGGGTCTCGAGCTCTAAGAGCCGAGAATTGGTGGCGTGCCATGTTTCTCGCCGCCGCAAATAGGGTTGCCATTTTCCCTAGCCTCAAGAAATGTGAAAAGGAAAGTCTTTTGTAGGCAAATTATCAGGAGGGCAGAGATATTCCATTACGCATGTCTCGAGAGACATGAAGGCAGTCTAATATGAGGGAACAGTTGGTGGTTGTGGCAAGCTTCGCAACTGTTACGGGTCTCGAGCTCTAAGAGCCGAGAATTGGGGGCGTGCCATGTTTCTCGACGCCGCAAATAGGGTTGCCATTTTCCCTAGCCTCAAGAAATGTGAAATGGAAAGTCTTTTGTAGGCAAATTATCAGGAGGGCAGAGATATTCCATTACGCATCTCTCGAGAGACATGAAGGCAGTCTAATAAGAGGGAACAGTTGGTGGTTGTGGCAAGCTTCGCAACTGTTACGGGTCTCGAGCTCTAAGAGCCGAGAATTGGTGGCGTGCGATGTTTCTCGACGCGGCATATAGGGTTGCCATTTTCCCTAGCCGCAAGAAATGTGAAAAGGAAAGTCTTTTGTAGGCAAATTATCAGGAGGGCAGAGATATTCTATTACGCATCTCTCGAGAGACATGAAGGCAGTCTAATAAGAGGGAACAGTTGGTGGTTGTGGCAAGCTTCGCAACTGTTACGGGTCTCGAGCTCTAAGAGCCGAGAATTGGTGGCGTGCCATGTTTCTCGACGCGGCAAATAGGGTTGCCATTTTCCCTAGCCGCAAGAAATGTGAAAAGGAATGCCCTTTGTAGGCAAATTATCAGGAGGGCGGAGGTATTCCATTACGCATCTCTCGAGAGACATGAAGGCAGTCTAATAAGAGGGAACAGTTGGTGGTTTTGGCAAGCGTTTCAACTGTTACGGGTCTCGAGCTCAAAGAGCCGAGAATTGGTGGCGTGCCGTGTTTCTTGACGCTGCAAATAGGGTTGCCATTTTCCCTAGCCGCAAGAAATGTGAAAAGGAAAGTCTTTCGTAGGCAAATTCTCGGGAGTGCAGAGATATTCCATTACGCATGTCTCGAGAGACATGAAGGCAGTCTAATATGAGGGAACAGTTGGTGGTTGTGGCAAGCTTCGCAACTGTTACGGGTCTTGAGCTCTAAGAGCCGAGAATTGGTGGCGTGCGATGTTTCTCGACGCGGCATATAGGGTTGTCAATTTCCCTAGCCGCAAGAAATGTGAAAAGGAAAGTCCTTTGTAGGCAAATTATCAGGAGGGCAGAGATATTCCCTTACGCATGTCTCCAGAGACATCAAGGCAGTCTAATAAGAGGGAACAGTTGGTGGTTGTGGCAAGCTTCGCAACTGTTACGGGTCTCGAGCTCTAAGAGCCGAGAATTGGCGGCGTGCCATGTTTCTCGACGCAGCATATAGGGTTGTCAATTTCCCTAGCCGCAAGAAATGTGAAAAGGAAAGTCCTTTGTAGGCAAATTATCAGGAGGGCGGAGATATTCCATTACGCATCTCTCGAGAGACATGAAGGCAGTCTAATAAGAGGGAACAGTTGGTGGTTGTGGCAAGCTTCGCAACTGTTACGGGTCTCGAGCTCTAAGAGCCGAGAATTGGTTGCGTGCCATGTTTCTCGACGCCGCAAATAGGGTTGCCATTTTCCCTAGCCTCAAGAAATGTGAAAAGGAAAGTCTTTTGTAGGCAAATTATCAGGAGGGCAGAGATATTCCATTACGCATCTCTCGAGAGACATCAAGGCAGTCTAATAAGAGGGAACAGTTGGTGGTAGTGGCAAGCTTCGCAACTGTTACTGGTCTCGAGCTCTAAGAGCCGAGAATTGGTGGCGTGCCGTGTTTCTCGACGCGGCAAATAGGGTTGCCATTTTCCCTAGCCGCAAGAAATGTGAAAAGGAAAGTCTTTTGTAGGCAAATTCTCGGGAGGGCAGAGATATTCCATTACGCATGTCTCGAGAGACATGAAGGCAGTCTAATATGAGGGAACAGTTGTTGGTTGTGGCAAGCTTCGCAACTGTTACGGGTCTCGAGCTCTAAGAGCCGAGAATTGGGGGCGTGCCATGTTTCTCGACGTGGCATATAGGGTTGCCATTTTCCCTAGCCGCAAGAAATGTGAAAAGGAAAGTCGTTTGTAGGCAAATTATCAGGAGGGCGGAGATATTCCATTACGCATCTCTCGAGAGACATCAAGGCAGTCTAATATTAGGGAACAGTTGGTGGTTCTGGCAAGCTTCGCAACTGTTACGGGTCTCGAGCTCTAAGAGCCGAGAATTGGTGGCGTGCCATGTTTCTCGACGCCGCAAATAGGGTTGCCATTTTCCCTAGCCTCAAGAAATGTGAAAAGGAAAGTCTTTTGTAGGCAAATTATCAGGAGGGCAGAGATATTCCATTACGCATCTCTCGAGAGACATCAAGGCAGTCTAATAAGAGGGAACAGTTGGTGGTAGTGGCAAGCTTCGCAACTGTTACGGGTCTCGAGCTCTAAGAGCCGAGAATTGGTGGCGTGCCGTGTTTCTCGACGCGGCAAATAGGGTTGCCATTTTCCCTAGCCGCAAGAAATGTGAAAAGGAAAGTCTTTTGTAGGCAAATTCTCGGGAGGGCAGAGATATTCCATTACGCATGTCTCGAGAGACATGAAGGCAGTCTAATATGAGGGAACAGTTGGTGGTTGTGGCAAGCTTCGCAACTGTTACGGGTCTCGAGCTCTAAGAGCCGAGAATTGGGGGCGTGCCATGTTTCTCGACGTGGCATATAGGGTTGCCATTTTCCCTAGCCGCAAGAAATGTGAAAAGGAAAGTCGTTTGTAGGCAAATTATCAGGAGGGCGGAGATATTCCATTACGCATCTCTCGAGAGACATCAAGGCAGTCTAATAATAGGGAACAGTTGGTGGTTGTGGCAAGCTTCGCAACTGTTACGGGTCTCGAGCTCTAAGAGCCGAGAATTGGTGGCGTGCCGTGTTTCTCGACCCGGCAAATAGGGTTGCCATTTTCCCTAGCCGCAAGAAATGTGAAAAGGAAAGTCTTTTGTAGGCAAATTCTCGGGAGGACGGAGATATTCCATTACGCATGTCTCGAGAGACATGAAGGCAGTCTAATATGAGGGAACAGTTGGTGGTTGTGGCAAGCTTCGCAACTGTTACGGGTCTCGAGCTCTAAGAGCCGAGAATTGATGGCGTGCCATGTTTCTCGACGCCGCAAATAGGGTTGCCATTTTCCCTAGCCTCAAGAAATGTGAAATGGAAAGTCTTTTGTAGGCAAATTATCAGGAGGGCAGAGATATTCCATTACGCATCTCTCGAGAGACATGAAGGCAGTCTAATAAGAGGGAACAGTTGGTGGTTGTGGCAAGCTTCGCAACTGTTACGGGTCTCGAGCTCTAAGAGCCGAGAATTGGTGGCGTGCCGTGTTTCTCGACGCGGCAAATAGGGTTGCCATTTTCCCTAGCCGCAAGAAATGTGAAATGGAAAGTCTTTCGTAGGCAAATTCTCGGGAGGGCAGAGATATTCCATTACGCATGTCTCGAGAGACATGAAGGCAGTCTAATAAGAGGGAACAGTGTGTGGTTGTGGCAAGCTTCGCAACTGTTACGGGTCTCGAGCTCTAAGAGCCGAGAATTGGCGGCGTGCCATGTTTCTCGACGCCGCAAATAGGGTTGCTATTTTCCCTAGCCTCAAGAAATGTGAAAAGGAAAGTCCTTTGTAGGCAAATTATCAGGAGGGCAGAGATATTCCATTACGCATCTCTCGAGAGACATCAAGGCAGTCTAATAAGAGGGAACAGTTGGTGGTTGTGGCAAGCTTCGCAACTGTTACGGGTCTCGAGCTCTAAGAGCCGAGAATTGGTGGCGTGCCGTGTTTCTCGACGCGGCAAATAGGGTTGCCATTTTCCCCAGCGGCAAGAAATGTGAAAAGGAAAGTCTTTTGTAGGCAAATTCTCGGGAGGACGGAGATATTCCATTACGCATCTCTCGAGAGACATGAAGGCAGTCTAATAAGAGGGAACAGTTGGTGGTTATGGCAAGCTTCGCAACTGTTACGGGTCTCGAGCTCTAAGAGCCGAGAATTGGTGGCGTGCCGTGTTTCTCGACGCGGCAAATAGGGTTGCCATTTTCCCTAGCCGCAAGAAATGTGAAATGGAAAGTCTTTCGTAGGCAAATTCTCGGGAGGGCAGAGATATTCCATTACGCATGTCTCGAGAGACATGAAGGCAGTCTAATAAGAGGGAACAGTGTGTGGTTGTGGCAAGCTTCGCAACTGTTACGGGTCTCGAGCTCTAAGAGCCGAGAATTGGCGGCGTGCCATGTTTCTCGACGCCGCAAATAGGGTTGCTATTTTCCCTAGCCTCAAGAAATGTGAAAAGGAAAGTCCTTTGTAGGCAAATTATCAGGAGGGCAGAGATATTCCATTACGCATCTCTCGAGAGACATCAAGGCAGTCTAATAAGAGGGAACAGTTGGTGGTTGTGGCAAGCTTCGCAACTGTTACGGGTCTCGAGCTCTAAGAGCCGAGAATTGGTGGCGTGCCATGTTTCTCGACGCCGCAAATAGGGTTGCCATTTTCCCTAGCCTCAAGAAATGTGAAAAGGAAAGTCTTTTGTAGGCAAATTATCAGGAGGGCAGAGATATTCCATTACGCATCTCTCGAGAGACATCAAGGCAGTCTAATAAGAGGGAACAGTTGGTGGTAGTGGCAAGCTTCGCAACTGTTACGGGTCTCGAGCTCTAAGAGCCGAGAATTGGTGGCGTGCCGTGTTTCTCGACGCGGCAAATAGGGTTGCCATTTTCCCTAGCCGCAAGAAATGTGAAAAGGAAAGTCTTTTGTAGGCAAATTCTCGGGAGGGCAGAGATATTCCATTACGCATGTCTCGAGAGACATGAAGGCAGTCTAATATGAGGGAACAGTTGGTGGTTGTGGCAAGCTTCGCAACTGTTACGGGTCTCGAGCTCTAAGAGCCGAGAATTGGGGGCGTGCCATGTTTCTCGACGTGGCATATAGGGTTGCCATTTTCCCTAGCCGCAAGAAATGTGAAAAGGAAAGTCGTTTGTAGGCAAATTCTCGGGAGGGCAGAGATATTCCATTACGCATGTCTCGAGAGACATGAAGGCAGTCTAATAAGAGGGAACAGTTGGTGGTTATGGCAAGCTTCGCAACTGTTACGGGTCTCGAGCTCTAAGAGCCGAGAATTGGTGGCGTGCCGTGTTTCTCGACGCGGCAAATAGAGTTGCCATTTTCCCTAGCCGCAAGAAATGTGAAATGGAAAGTCTTTCGTAGGCAAATTCTCGGGAGGGCAGAGATATTCCATTACGCATCTCTCGAGAGACATCAAGGCAGTCTAATAAGAGGGAACAGTTGGTGGTTGTGGCAAGCTTCGCAACTGTTACGGGTCTCGAGCTCTAAGAGCCGAGAATTGGTGGCGTGCCGTGTTTCTCGACGCGGCAAATAGGGTTGCCATTTTCCCCAGCCGCAAGAAATGTGAAAAGGAAAGTCTTTTGTAGGCAAATTCTCGGGAGGACGGAGATATTCCATTACGCATGTCTCGAGAGACATGAAGGCAGTCTAATATGAGGGAACAGTTGGTGGTTGTGGCAAGCTTCGCAACTGTTACGGGTCTCGAGCTCTAAGAGCCGAGAATTGGTGGCGTGCGATGTTTCTCGACGCGGCATATAGGGTTGCCATTTTCCCTAGCCGCAAGAAATGTGAAAAGGAAAGTCTTTTGTAGGCAAATTATCAGGAGGGCAGAGATATTCTATTACGCATCTCTCGAGAGACATGAAGGCAGTCTAATAAGAGGGAACAGTTGGTGGTTGTGGCAAGCTTCGCATCTGTTACGGGTCTCGAGCTCTAAGAGCCGAGAATTGGGGGTGTGCCATGTTTCTCGACGTGGCATATAGGGTTGCCATTTTCCCTAGCCGCAAGAAATGTGAAAAGGAAAGTCGTTTGTAGGCAAATTATCAGGAGGGCGGAGATATTCCATTACGCATCTCTCGAGAGACATCAAGGCAATCTAATAATAGGGAACAGTTGGTGGTTGTGGCAAGCTTCGCAACTGTTACGGGTCTCGAGCTCTAAGAGCCGAGAATTGGTGGCGTGCCATGTTTCTCGACGCCGCAAATAGGGTTGCCATTTTCCCTAGCCTCAAGAAATGTGAAAAGGAAAGTCTTTTGTAGGCAAATTATCAGGAGGGCAGAGATATTCCATTACGCATCTCTCGAGAGACATCAAGGCAGTCTAATAAGAGGGAACAGTTGGCGGTTGTGGCAAGCTTCGCAACTGTTACGGGTCTCGAGCTCTAAAAACCGAGAATTGGTGGCGTGCCATGTTTCTCGACGCCGCAAGTAGGGTTGCCATTTTCCCTAGCCTCAAGAAATGTGAAAAGGAAAGTCTTTTGTAGGCAAATTATCAGGAGGGCAGAGATATTCCATTACGCATCTCTCGAGAGACATGAAAGCAATCTAATAAGAGGGAACAGTTGGTGGTTGTGGCAAGCTTCGCAACTGTTACGGGTCTCGAGCTCTAAGAGCCGAGAATTGGTGGCGTGCCATGTTTCTCGACGCCGCAAATAGGGTTGCCATTTTCCCTAGCCTCAAGAAATGTGAAAAGGAAAGTCTTTTGTAGGCAAATTATCAGGAGGGCAGAGATATTCCATTACGCATCTCTCGAGAGACATGAAGGCAGTCTAATAAGAGGGAACAGTTGGTGGTTGTGGCAAGCTTCGCAACTGTTACGGGTCTCGAGCTCTAAGAGCCGAGAATTGGCGGCGTGCCATGTTTCTCGACGCAGCATATAGGGTTGTCAATTTCCCTAGCCGCAAGAAATGTGAAAAGGAAAGTCCTTTGTAGGCAAATTATCAGGAGGGCGGAGATATTCCATTACGCATCTCTCGAGAGACATGAAAGCAGTCTAATAAGAGGGAACAGTTGGTGGTTGTGGCAAGCTTCGCAACTGTTACGGGTCTCGAGCTCTAAGAGCCGAGAATTGGTGGCGTGCCATGTTTCTCGACGCCGCAAATAGGGTTGCCATTTTCCCTAGCCTCAAGAAATGTGAAAAGGAAAGTCTTTTGTAGGCAAATTATCAGGAGGGCAGAGATATTCCATTACGCATCTCTCGAGAGACATCAAGGCAGTCTAATAAGAGGGAACAGTTGGTGGTAGTGGCAAGCTTCGCAACTGTTACTGGTCTCGAGCTCTAAGAGCCGAGAATTGGTGGCGTGCCGTGTTTCTCGACGCGGCAAATAGGGTTGCCATTTTCCCTAGCCGCAAGAAATGTGAAAAGGAAAGTCTTTTGTAGGCAAATTCTCGGGAGGGCAGAGATATTCCATTACGCATGTCTCGAGAGACATGAAGGCAGTCTAATATGAGGGAACAGTTGGTGGTTGTGGCAAGCTTCGCAACTGTTACGGGTCTCGAGCTCTAAGAGCCGAGAATTGGGGGCGTGCCATGTTTCTCGACGTGGCATATAGGGTTGCCATTTTCCCTAGCCGCAAGAAATGTGAAAAGGAAAGTCGTTTGTAGGCAAATTATCAGGAGGGCGGAGATATTCCATTACGCATCTCTCGAGAGACATCAAGGCAGTCTAATAATAGGGAACAGTTGGTGGTTCTGGCAAGCTTCGCAACTGTTACGGGTCTCGAGCTCTAAGAGCCGAGAATTGGTGGCGTGCCGTGTTTCTCGACGCGGCAAATAGGGTTGCCATTTTCCCTAGCCGCAAGAAATGTGAAATGGAAAGTCTTTCGTAGGCAAATTCTCGGGAGGGCAGAGATATTCCATTACGCATGTCTCGAGAGACATGAAGGCAGTCTAATAAGAGGGAACAGTTGGTGGTTGTGGCAAGCTTCGCAACTGTTACGGGTCTCGAGCTCTAAGAGCCGAGAATTGGCGGCGTGCCATGTTTGTCGACGCCGCAAATAGGGTTGCCATTTTCCCTAGCCTCAAGAAATGTGAAAAGGAAAGTCCTTTGTAGGCAAATTATCAGGAGGGCAGAGATATTCCATTACGCATCTCTCGAGAGACATCAAGGCAGTCTAATAAGAGGGAACAGTTGGTGGTTGTGGCAAGCTTCGCAACTGTTACGGGTCTCGAGCTCCAAGAGCCGAGAATTGGTGGCGTGCCGTGTTTCTCGACGCGGCAAATAGGGTTGCCATTTTCCCCAGCCGCAAGAAATGTGAAAAGGAAAGTCTTTTGTAGGCAAATTCTCGGGAGGGCAGAGATATTCCATTACGCATCTCTCGAGAGACATGAAGGCAGTCTAATAAGAGGGAACAGTTGGTGGTTATGGCAAGCTTCGCAACTGTTACGGGTCTCGAGCTCTAAGAGCCGAGAATTGGTGGCGTGCCGTGTTTCTCGACGCGGCAAATAGAGTTGCCATTTTCCCTAGCCGCAAGAAATGTGAAATGGAAAGTCTTTCGTAGGCAAATTCTCGGGAGGGCAGAGATATTCCATTACGCATGTCTCGAGAGACATGAAGGCAGTCTAATAAGAGGGAACAGTGTGTGGTTGTGGCAAGCTTCGCAACTGTTACGGGTCTCGAGCTCTAAGAGCCGAGAATTGGCGGCGTGCCATGTTTCTCGACGCCGCAAATAGGGTTGCTATTTTCCCTAGCCTCAAGAAATGTGAAAAGGAAAGTCCTTTGTAGGCAAATTATCAGGAGGGCAGAGATATTCCATTACGCATCTCTCGAGAGACATCAAGGCAGTCTAATAAGAGGGAACAGTTGGTGGTTGTGGCAAGCTTCGCAACTGTTACGGGTCTCGAGCTCTAAGAGCCGAGAATTGGTGGCGTGCCGTGTTTCTCGACGCGGCAAATAGGGTTGCCATTTTCCCCAGCCGCAAGAAATGTGAAAAGGAAAGTCTTTTGTAGGCAAATTCTCGGGAGGACGGAGATATTCCATTACGCATGTCTCGAGAGACATGAAGGCAGTCTAATATGAGGGAACAGTTGGTGGTTGTGGCAAGCTTCGCAACTGTTACGGGTCTCGAGCTCTAAGAGCCGAGAATTGGGGGCGTGCCATGTTTCTCGACGCCGCAAATAGGGTTGCCATTTTCCCTAGCCTCAAGAAATGTGAAATGGAAAGTCTTTTGTAGGCAAATTATCAGGAGGGCAGAGATATTCCATTACGCATCTCTCAAGAGACATGAAGGCAGTCTAATAAGAGGGAACAGTTGGTGGTTGTGGCAAGCTTCGCAACTGTTACGGGTCTCGAGCTCTAAGAGCCGAGAATTGGTGGCGTGCGATGTTTCTCGACGCGGCATATAGGGTTGCCATTTTCCCTAGCCGCAAGAAATGTGAAAAGGAAAGTCTTTTGTAGGCAAATTATCAGGAGGGCAGAGATATTCTATTACGCATCTCTCGAGAGACATGAAGGCAGTCTAATAAGAGGGAACAGTTGGTGGTTGTGGCAAGCTTCGCATCTGTTACTGGTCTCGAGCTCTAAGAGCCGAGAATTGGGGGCGTGCCATGTTTCTCGACGTGGCATATAGGGTTGCCATTTTCCCTAGCCGCAAGAAATGTGAAAAGGAAAGTCGTTTGTAGGCAAATTATCAGGAGGGCGGAGATATTCCATTACGCATCTCTCGAGAGACATCAAGGCAGTCTAATAATAGGGAACAGTTGGTGGTTCTGGCAAGCTTCGCAACTGTTACGGGTCTCGAGCTCTAAGAGCCGAGAATTGGTGGCGTGCCGTGTTTCTCGACGCGGCAAATAGGGTTGCCATTTTCCCTAGCCGCAAGAAATGTGAAATGGAAAGTCTTTCGTAGGCAAATTCTCGGGAGGGCAGAGATATTCCATTACGCATGTCTCGAGAGACATGAAGGCAGTCTAATAAGAGGGAACAGTTGGTGGTTGTGGCAAGCTTCGCAACTGTTACGGGTCTCGAGCTCTAAGAGCCGAGAATTGGCGGCGTGCCATGTTTGTCGACGCCGCAAATAGGGTTGCCATTTTCCCTAGCCTCAAGAAATGTGAAAAGGAAAGTCCTTTGTAGGCAAATTATCAGGAGGGCAGAGATATTCCATTACGCATCTCTCGAGAGACATCAAGGCAGTCTAATAAGAGGGAACAGTTGGTGGTTGTGGCAAGCTTCGCAACTGTTACGGGTCTCGAGCTCCAAGAGCCGAGAATTGGTGGCGTGCCGTGTTTCTCGACGCGGCAAATAGGGTTGCCATTTTCCCCAGCCGCAAGAAATGTGAAAAGGAAAGTCTTTTGTAGGCAAATTCTCGGGAGGGCAGAGATATTCCATTACGCATCTCTCGAGAGACATGAAGGCAGTCTAATAAGAGGGAACAGTTGGTGGTTATGGCAAGCTTCGCAACTGTTACGGGTCTCGAGCTCTAAGAGCCGAGAATTGGTGGCGTGCCGTGTTTCTCGACGCGGCAAATAGAGTTGCCATTTTCCCTAGCCGCAAGAAATGTGAAATGGAAAGTCTTTCGTAGGCAAATTCTCGGGAGGGCAGAGATATTCCATTACGCATGTCTCGAGAGACATGAAGGCAGTCTAATAAGAGGGAACAGTGTGTGGTTGTGGCAAGCTTCGCAACTGTTACGGGTCTCGAGCTCTAAGAGCCGAGAATTGGCGGCGTGCCATGTTTCTCGACGCCGCAAATAGGGTTGCTATTTTCCCTAGCCTCAAGAAATGTGAAAAGGAAAGTCCTTTGTAGGCAAATTATCAGGAGGGCAGAGATATTCCATTACGCATCTCTCGAGAGACATCAAGGCAGTCTAATAAGAGGGAACAGTTGGTGGTTGTGGCAAGCTTCGCAACTGTTACGGGTCTCGAGCTCTAAGAGCCGAGAATTGGTGGCGTGCCGTGTTTCTCGACGCGGCAAATAGGGTTGCCATTTTCCCCAGCCGCAAGAAATGTGAAAAGGAAAGTCTTTTGTAGGCAAATTCTCGGGAGGACGGAGATATTCCATTACGCATGTCTCGAGAGACATGAAGGCAGTCTAATATGAGGGAACAGTTGGTGGTTGTGGCAAGCTTCGCAACTGTTACGGGTCTCGAGCTCTAAGAGCCGAGAATTGGGGGCGTGCCATGTTTCTCGACGCCGCAAATAGGGTTGCCATTTTCCCTAGCCTCAAGAAATGTGAAATGGAAAGTCTTTTGTAGGCAAATTATCAGGAGGGCAGAGATATTCCATTACGCATCTCTCAAGAGACATGAAGGCAGTCTAATAAGAGGGAACAGTTGGTGGTTGTGGCAAGCTTCGCAACTGTTACGGGTCTCGAGCTCTAAGAGCCGAGAATTGGTGGCGTGCGATGTTTCTCGACGCGGCATATAGGGTTGCCATTTTCCCTAGCCGCAAGAAATGTGAAAAGGAAAGTCTTTTGTAGGCAAATTATCAGGAGGGCAGAGATATTCTATTACGCATCTCTCGAGAGACATGAAGGCAGTCTAATAAGAGGGAACAGTTGGTGGTTGTGGCAAGCTTCGCATCTGTTACGGGTCTCGAGCTCTAAGAGCCGAGAATTGGGGGTGTGCCATGTTTCTCGACGTGGCATATAGGGTTGCCATTTTCCCTAGCCGCAAGAAATGTGAAAAGGAAAGTCGTTTGTAGGCAAATTATCAGGAGGGCAGAGATATTCCATTACGCATCTCTCGAGGGACATGAAGGCAGTCTAATAAGAGGGAACAGTTGGTGGTTGTGGCAAGCTTCGCAACTGTTACGGGTCTCGAGCTCTAAGAGCCGAGAATTGGTGGCGTGCGATGTTTCTCGACGCGGCATATAGGGTTGCCATTTTCCCTAGCCGCAAGAAATGTAAAAAGGAAAGTCTTTTGTAGGCAAATTATCAGGAGGGCAGAGATATTCTATTACGCATCTCTCGAGAGACATGAAGGCAGTCTAATAAGAGGGAACAGTTGGTGGTTGTGGCAAGCTTCGCAACTGTTACGGGTCTCGAGCTCTAAGAGCCGAGAATTGGTGGCGTGCGATGTTTCTCGACGCGGCATATAGGGTTGCCATTTTCCCTAGCCGCAAGAAATGTAAAAAGGAAAGTCTTTTGTAGGCAAATTATCAGGAGGGCAGAGATATTCTATTACGCATCTCTCGAGAGACATGAAGGCAGTCTAATAAGAGGGAACAGTTGGTGGTTGTGGCAAGCTTCGCAACTGTTACGGGTCTCGAGCTCTAAGAGCCGAGAATTGGTGGCGTGCCATGTTTCTCGACGCGGCAAATAGGGTTGCCATTTTCCCTAGCCGCAAGAAATGTGAAAAGGAATGCCCTTTGTAGGCAAATTATCAGGAGGGCGGAGGTATTCCATTACGCATCTCTCGAGAGACATGAAGGCAGTCTAATAAGAGGGAACAGTTGGTGGTTTTGGCAAGCGTTTCAACTGTTACGGGTCTCGAGCTCAAAGAGCCGAGAATTGGTGGCGTGCCGTGTTTCTTGACGCGGCAAATAGGGTTGCCATTTTCCGTAGCCGCAAGAAATGTGAAAAGGAAAGTCTTTCGTAGGCAAATTCTCGGGAGTGCAGAGATATTCCATTACGCATGTCTCGAGAGACATGAAGGCAGTCTAATATGAGGGCACAGTTGGTGGTTGTGGCAAGCTTCGCAACTGTTACGGGTCTCGAGCTCTAAGAGCCGAGAATTGGGAGCGTGCCATGTTTCTCGGCGCAGCATATAGGGTTGTCAATTTCCCTAGCCGCAAGAAATGTGAAAAGGAAAGTCCTTTGTAGGCAAATTATCAGGAGGGCAGAGATATTCCCTTACGCATGTCTCCAGAGACATCAAGGCAGTCTAATAAGAGGGAACAGTTGGTGGTTGTGGCAAGCTTCGCAACTGTTACGGGTCTCGAGCTCTAAGAGCCGAGAATTGGCGGCGTGCCATGTTTCTCGACGCAGCATATAGGGTTGCCATTTTCCCTAGCCGCAAGAAATGTGAAAAGGAAAGTCTTTCGTAGGCAAATTCTCGGGAGGGCAGAGATATTCCATTACGCATGTCTCGAGAGACATGAAGGCAGTCTAATATGAGGGAACAGTTGGTGGTTGTGGCAAGCTTCGCAACTGTTACGGGTCTCGAGCTCTAAGAGCCGAGAATTGGGGGCGTGCCATGTTTCTCGACGTGGCAAATAGGGTTGCCATTTTCCTTAGCCGCAAGAAATGTGAAAAGGAAAGTCCTTTGTAGGCAAATTATCAGGAGGGCAGAAATATTCCCTTACGCATGTCTCCAGAGACATCAAGGCAGTCTAATAAGAGGGAACAGTTGGTGGTTGTGGCAAGCTTCGCAACTGTTACGGGTCTCGAGCTCTAAGAGCCGAGAATTGGGGGCGTGCCATGTTTCTCGACGTGGCAAATAGGGTTGCCATTTTCCTTAGCCGCAGGAAATGTGAAAAGGAAAGTCCTTTGTAGGCAAATTATCAGGAGGGCGGAGATATTCCATTACGCATCTCGAGAGAGACATCAAGGCAGTCTAATAATAGGGAACAGTTGGTGGTTCTGGCAAGCTTCGCAACTGTTACGGGTCTCGAGCTCTAAGAGCCGAGAATTGGTGGCGTGCCGTGTTTCTCGACGCGGCAAATAGGGTTGCCATTTTCCCTAGCCGCAAGAAATGTGAAATGGAAAGTCTTTCGTAGGCAAATTCTCGGGAGGGCAGAGATATTCCATTACGAATGTCTCGAGAGACATGAAGGCAGTCTAATAAGAGGGAACAGTTGGTGGTTGTGGCAAGCTTCGCAACTGTTACGGGTCTCGAGCTCTAAGAGCCGAGAATTGGCGGCGTGCCATGTTTGTCGACGCCGCAAATAGGGTTGCCATTTTCCCTAGCCTCAAGAAATGTGAAAAGGAAAGTCCTTTGTAGGCAAATTATCAGGAGGGCAGAGATATTCCATTACGCATCTCTCGAGAGACATCAAGGCAGTCTAATAAGAGGGAACAGTTTGTGGTTGTGGCAAGCTTCGCAACTGTTACGGGTCTCGAGCTCCAAGAGCCGAGAATTGGTGGCGTGCCGTGTTTCTCGACGCGGCAAATAGGGTTGCCATTTTCCCTAGCCTCAAGAAATGTGAAAAGGAAAGTCTTTTGTAGGCAAATTATCAGGAGGGCAGAGATATTCCATTACGCATCTCTCGAGAGTCATCAAGGCAGTCTAATAATAGGGAACAGTTGGTGGTTGTGGCAAGCTTCGCAACTGTTACGGGTCTCGAGCTCTAAGAGCCGAGAATTGGTGGCGTGCCGTGTTTCTCGACGCGGCAAATAGGGTTGCCATTTTCCCTAGCCGCAAGAAATGTGAAATGGAAAGTCTTTCGTAGGCAAATTCTCGGGAGGGCAGAGATATTCCATTACGCATGTCTCGAGAGACATGAAGGCAGTCTAATAAGAGGGAACAGTGTGTGGTTGTGGCAAGCTTCGCAACTGTTACGGGTCTCGAGCTCTAAGAGCCGAGAATTGGCGGCGTGCCATGTTTCTCGACGCCGCAAATAGGGTTGCTATTTTCCCTAGCCTCAAGAAATGTGAAAAGGAAAGTCCTTTGTAGGCAAATTATCAGGAGGGCAGAGATATTCCATTACGCATCTCTCGAGAGACATCAAGGCAGTCTAATAAGAGGGAACAGTTGGTGGTTGTGGCAAGCTTCGCAACTGGTACGGGTCTCGAGCTCTAAGAGCCGAGAATTGGTGGCGTGCCGTGTTTCTCGACGCGGCAAATAGGGTTGCCATTTTCCCCAGCCGCAAGAAATGTGAAAAGGAAAGTCTTTTGTAGGCAAATTCTCGGGAGGGCAGAGATATTCCATTACGCATGTCTCGAGAGACATGAAGGCAGTCTAATAAGAGGGAACAGTTGGTGATTGTGGCAAGCTTCGCAACTGTTACGGGTCTCGCGCTCTAAGAGCCGAGATTTGGTGGCGTGCAATGTTTCTCGACGCGGCAAATAGGGTTGCCATTTTCCCTAGCCGCAAGAAATGTGAAAAGGAATGTCCTTTGTAGGCAAATTATCAGGAGGGCGGAGGTATTCCATTACGCATCTCTCGAGAGACATGAAGGCAGTCTAATAAAAGGGAACAGTTGGTGCTTGTGGCAAGCTTCGCAACTGTTACGGGTCTCGCGCTCTAAGAGCCGAGATTTGGTGGCGTGCCATGTTTCTCGACGCCGCAAATAGGGTTGCCATTTTCCCTAGCCTCAAGAAATGTGAAAAGGAAAGTCTTTTGTAGGCAAATTATCAGGAGGGCAGAGATATTCCATTACGCATCTCTCGAGAGACATCAAGGCAGTCTAATAAGAGGGAACAGTTGGTGGTAGTGGCAAGCTTCGCAACTGTTACGGGTCTCGAGCTCTAAGAGCCGAGAATTGCTGGCGTGCCGTGTTTCTCGACGCGGCAAATAGGGTTGCCATTTTCCCTAGCCGCAAGAAATGTGAAAAGGAAAGTCTTTTGTAGGCAAATTCTCGGGAGGGCAGAGATATTCCATTACGCATGTCTCGAGAGACATAAATGGCAGTCTAATATGAGGGAACAGTTGGTGGTTGTGGCAAGCTTCGCAACTGTTACGGGTCTCGAGCTCTAAGAGCCGGGAATTGGGGGCGTGCCATGTTTCTCGACGTGGCATATAGGGTGGCCATTTTCCCTAGCCGCAAGAAATGTGAAAAGGAAAGTCGTTTGTAGGCAAATTATCAGGAGGGCGGAGATATTCCATTACGCATCTCTCGAGAGACATCAAGGCAGTCTAATAATAGGGAACAGTTGGTGGTTGTGGCAAGCTTCGCAACTGTTACGGGTCTCGAGCTCTAAGAGCCGAGAATTGGTGGCGTGCCGTATTTCTCGACGCGGCAAATAGGGTTCCCATTTTCCCTAGCCGCAAGAAATGTGAAATGGAAAGTCTTTCGTAGGCAAATTCTCGGGAGGGCAGAGATATTCCATTACGCATCTCTCGAGAGACATGAAGGCAGTCTAATAAGAGGGAACAGTTGGTGGTTGTGGCAAGCTTCGCAACTGTTACGGGTCTCGAGCTCTAAGAGCCGAGAATTGGCGGCGTGCCATGTTTCTCGACGCCGCAAATAGGGTTGCCATTTTCCCTAGCCTCAAGAAATGTGAAAAGGAAAGTCCTTTGTAGGCAAATTATCAGGAGGGCAGAGATATTCCATTACGCATCTCTCGAGAGACATGAAGGCAGTCTAATAAGAGGGAACAGTTGGTGGTTGTGGCAAGCTTCGCAACTGTTACGGGTCTCGAGCTCTAAGAGCCGAGAATTGGCGGCGTGCCATGTTTCTCGACGCCGCAAATAGGGTTGCCATTTTCCCTAGCCGCAAGAAATGTGAAAAGGAAAGTCTTTCGTAGGCAAATTCTCGGGAGGGCAGAGATATTCCATTACGCATGTCTCGAGAGACATAAAGGCAGTCTAATATGAGGGAACAGTTGGTGGTTGTGTCAAGCTTCGCAACTGTTACGGGTCTCGAGCTCTAAGAGCCGAGAATTGGTGGCGTGCCATGTTTCTCGACGCGGCATATAGGGTTTTTATTTTCCCTGGCCGCAAGAAATGTGAAAAGGAAAGTGTTTTGTAGGCAAATTATCAGGAGGGCAGAGATATTCCATTACGCATCTCTCGAGAGACATCATGGTAGCCTAATAAGAGGGAACAGTTGGTGGTTGTGGCAAGCTTCGCAACTGTTACGGGTGGCAAGCTCTAAGAGCGGAGAATTGGTGGCGTGCCATGTTTCTCGACGCGGCAAACAGGGTTGCCATTTTCCCTAGCTGCAAGAAATGTGAAAAGGAAAGTCTTTTGTAGGCAAATTATCAGGAGGGCAGAGATATTCCATCACGCATCTCTCGAGAGACATGAAGGCAGTCTAATAAGAGGGAACAGTTGGTGGTTGTAGCAAGCTTCGCAACTGTTACGGGTCTCGAGCTCTAAGAGCCGAGTATTGGTGGCGTGCCATGTTTCTCGACGCGGCATATAGGGTTGCCATTTTCCCTGGCCGCAAAAATGTGAAAAGGAAAGTGTTTTGTAGGCAAATTATCAGGAGGGCAGAGATATTCCATTACGCATCTCTCGAGAGACATGAAGGCAGTCTAATAAGAGGGAACAGTTGGTGGTTGTGGCAAGCTTCGCAACTGTTACGGGTCTCGAGCCCTAACAGCCGAGAATTGGTAGCGTGCTATATTTCTCGACGCGGCAAATAGTGTTGCCATTTTCCCTAGCCGCAATAAATGTGAAAGGGAAAGTCGTTTGTAGGCAAATTATCAGGAGGGCAGAGATATTCTATTACGTTTCTCTCGAGAGACATGAAGGCAGTCTAATAAGAGGGAACAGTTTGTGGTTGTGGCAAGCTTCGCAACTGTTACGGGTCTCGCGCTCTACGAGCCGAGATTTGGTGGCGTGCCATGTTTCTCGACGCGGCAAATAGTGTTGCCATTTTCCCTAGCCGCAAGAAATGTGAAAATGAAAGTCTTTTGTAGGCAAATTATCAGGAGGGAGGAGATATTCCATTACGCGTGTCTCGAGAGACATCAAGGCAGTCTAATAAGAGGGAACAGTTGGTGGTTGTGGTAAGCTTCGCAACTGTTACGGGTTTCGAGCTCTGAGAGCCGAGAATTGGTGGCGTGCCATGTTTCTCGACGCGGCATATAGGGTTGCCATTTTCCCTTGCCGGAAAAAACGGAAAAGGAAAATCCATGAACATTCGGTCACGATCGGATTGGCTGGAGCCTTGTCAGCTCTACCATTGTGGGGAGGGCATGCTGGTCCCTTATTCTGTAACTCATTTTGATCTTTCCATACTCTCACATACTTGCTGACTTTTAGTACTTTCCTCTGTCGGTTACTCCTACGCTTGCACACTCTTCTGTTAACTTCTATTCTTGCGAACTCTTTATGTCACGGTTTTGATTTCGCCGTGCTCACACACTCTCAAGGTCATTCTTTTGGTCTCTCACATGCTTGCACATTGTTTTTTTCGCTCACAGCTTGCACATTGTTTTTTTCGATCACAGCTTGCACACGGTTTTATTCGTTGGTTGCACACATGCTGCTCAATTACATGCTTGCACTCTTATTTGATTACCGTCATGCTTGTGAACTTCGAAGGTCACTGACTTAGTCCCGCACTTTCAAACAGAAGCGGATTCATGGTTTCACCGCCTGTTAGCTGTAAGAATGTTGCCGCCCGTCTTTCATTCTACTAATTTTCTTTACCAATCATTCTGAGAATTTTCTGCCTCCCCGCCATCCCCTGTAAATACTCTTCTGGCCATATTTTGATTTTTTGTTATGTAAAGATAGTCGACTCTTGGTTTACGAACATAATAAGGTCTTGAAGTCTGTTCGTAAACCGATTTGTTCGCAAACCCAAATAATTTTTTATCGATAAGAATCAATGTCAATCGAATTAATTTGTTCTTGAGATTTCTTGTATGAGCCATAGCTGTTCCAAGAATACTTGCAACCAGCTTTGGTGTAAACTTGCACAACAATGCTTCAACTCAAGTGCATAAAATCAATTGATATAATTAAACTAACAAGGAAAACGCTTTTTCCCTTGAGAGAAACAATCCTAACCTTAAGAGTTAAGTAACTAGCCCCAGGCGCGCAACTACGGGGATGCAGGCGGGTCTCGTGCCCTGGGCGCAAATTTCGTTCTGAAACCTCTCCTTCAACATTACAAGGGGGGCATCAAAATGCACGATTGCTCCAGGTAATCAAGCATCTCTAGTTGCGGCCCTGACTAGCCCATTCTCGGGGGGTAGAACCAAGGCCATGTCTAGTTTCGTTAATATCATTTATAATAGCAGTGTCAAAGCCCTGAAATTTTATGCCTGCAAAGCAATCTGGCCACAATTCCTTCCAAACAGAATTTATGGTTCTGTAACTATAATGGTCTGTAAATCACTTGCTGCAAAGCTTTATCAATAACTATGTGATGTAGGATATTGAAATGATACGAAGGTTTTCAACAGTGGGGCTGATACGAAGATGAAGAAAATTCAACTATCTTGCGGAGAATCGAACTCCACGTCCTCTAACTTTCCTGGTGAGTGCCCTAGACCAGTGATTCCTAACATTTTCCAGTCCGCGGCCAGGTTTCATTCATTTTCGTTAGTCGAAGGCCGGCTCAAACACACAGCCAATGGAGAATGAATGAATAAAAATAGAACGGCTAATCACTCTCGACCTGGTATAAATGATGTCAGAGACCCGGTACAAGGCCGTCTTAAGAGCTTCATGGACCCCGGGCCAAGTTATTTTACTGAGCCCCCCCCCCCTCTTATCTTGAGGCACCCGGGGCGTGCCCGAGTAAGCTCATGCATTAAGACGGCACTTCGTAGCAGTATCCGCTGTTAGACTTGAACTAGCAACACTCGTATTGAATTTGAAGTGCAAGCCCAGTGCGATACAACATTCGTAAGAATCTGAACGAAACTTTCCGAGACAGAATTAGAATGGATCATGATTCTAAGTTCGAAACTAGTTGCGGGGGCAGAACGTCACTGAAGAGCAGTGCAAAAAAGCACGTGGAATTGCGCTAAGCGATTAAGTTATCTATTACATGGCGGTAAACCAGTAGTCGCTGTTATAAGCTTGCGCTAACAATGTGTGTACAAGCCCAGCACTTCGAAGATTGTCCAGAGAACGAGAATCGCTGTAGAGGCCAGCAAACATGAGCGAAATTGGACTTCCAGGAACGCGAATGATCGTCTAGATCTGCAAACAAACTGACAGCTCACTGTCGCAGCAAATTATTGGTTACCGTGGGGCTTCGGCTCTTTGAATTTGAACAAATATGCCTTAAATTTACAATTCAATTTTAGTTTTCGGGTTTTTTGGCCGACGTGATGTTTAGTTTTGATGATGTAGTTTTTCTTTCGACGTTTCGTTCGCACGGGTGGCGAACATTTTCAAGAATCAGTGAAAAAGTAATTCTTGAAAATATTCGAACGAAACGTCGAAAGGAAAACTATACATCACATGGGCCGAAAAACCCGAAAACTTATAAAATTTAATTCTAATTTACATGATGGTCACGAAAACCTTTTTTTGTTTCATGCCTTAAATATGTTTTGTGAAGCTCTCTTCAAAATGAAGATTGATTTGAAGGAGGCTTCTCGGTAAATATGGAAGGAGGATGGTGGGGGGGGAGAGACAGAACTAAAATGGATCATGATGCGTACTTCGAAACTAGTTACGGGGACAGAATGTCACCGAAGAAGAAGAGTGCAAGAAGGCACATCAAATTGAGCTAAGCGGTTTGAATTGATAGCAGCAAACCAGTAGCCGCTGTCAGGCTAGCGATGTATGTGTGCACTGAACTTGCAGCGCAAGCGCAACACTTCCAAGGTTCAGAAGGAACACAAGAATTGCTATAGAGGCCAGAAAACAAAAACCTAATTGTCTATCCAAGCCTGAGAACGAAAATGGCCGTCCAGATCCGCAAACAAGAACCGAAGCGGCTGTCCAGACCTTTCAATCTAGTCTGCGGCATTCCAAAACCGCTAAAACATTTCATTGGTGCTGCAAGTTATTGGTTACCGTGGGGCTTCGTTTCTTCGAATTTAAAGAGCTTCGAAAGTAGTTACGAGAGCAGAATGTCACTATAAAGGAGTGAAGTAAACATCACAGTGCTAAGCGGTTTGAAGTTATCGATTTAATGGTAGTTAACCGCTGTTGGGCTTGCTCTATGTGCGTACGCAACATCAAACCAAACACTTCTAAGATTCAGAACGATAATGGCAACCCAGACGCGCAAACAAGAACGAAAGTGGCCACCTCGTTCTGAGATTGAAACAAGAACGAAAGTGGCCACCTCGTTTTGAGATTGAAACAAGAACGAAAGTGGCCACCTCGTTTTGAGATTGAAACAAGAACGAAAGTTTCATCCAGACCCGCAACCAAGAACGAAAATAGCTGTCCAGGCCTGAAAATGAATGTCCAAAACTGCATTTAGAATTTCACTGTTGCTGCAAATTATGGGTTACCGTGGGCTTCTAATATAAACTAATATGCCTTCAGTTTATTTTGAGAAGCCTTCAACCCCAAAAATGAAGATTAATCTGAAGTTGACTTCTATCCAACTAAGGAGAGGGGTTTGTGAGGCAGACATAGAATTAAAATGACTCATGATACGAACTTCGAAACAAATTATGGGAGCACAATGTTACTGAAGAGCAGCAGTACAAGAAAGCAAATAGAGTTTGCGCTAATCAATTTGAAGTTATCAATTTCACGGCAGCTAGCGCTAACAATGGGAGTACTGAACTTGAAGTGAAAGTCTAAGATTCAGAACAGAAGTGGATGTTCAAAGAATGGCTTTCGAGGCCAGCAAACAAGAACTAAATTGGACATCCAGGAACGAGAATGACCGTCCAGATCCACAAACGAACAATCTGTTCGCTGTTTGAACAAATTATCGGTTACCGTGGTGCTTTGGTTCTTCAAAATTTAAGGCAGATTGGTTTGAATTTAGATTCAAGAATTCAAACGTGAATAGGAAAAATGTTTCGAACAACTAATAAAGCACAATGTTTCTCACTTGGCTATGCAAGTGTTCTAAAAAAACCAATTTTTATTTCATTTAATTTTATTTGTCAACTTAGACATATGAATGCATGTCAGAAAATGGTTTTAATCCTTGAATGCGATTTGTACAAGGTGTTTACTCGTACACAACGTCGCTCGCGACCACGAAATCAGACATGGGCATAGAGCAGTATGGGTGCTCGCGAGCAACAGGTTGTATATGCCTGGAGTAGATGAAAGATGACAAAACGTGGTTATTTGATTTTAATATGTGCATTTTATTCTATTTTCTGAGAATAAACAAAATAAGGAGTTGCATTAACAAATCTAATTTTTCTCACTTTGATCTCTAAAATCATACCTCGTCTTATATGCGAGTAAATACTGTATTTCTTATTCATATCACTCGATAATGAATATGGCATGATTAGCTTATTGCGAATCCACACACACGAAATTCATTACGAAATTTTTTAATCATTACAGGAAGGGTAAATGCCATTTCAGTCTAAACTAAAATTCGATAATTTTGTTTTGCTTGACGAAAGCTCAGATGTTAAAGTACTGTCAATTCAATTAAATCAACCACGGGAATTGTGATCAAAGTAGATGAGATCCGTGAACAAGGAATTATTATTCTATGAAAGCAATTATGTTCCAGGTAGTAGCGTCAGAGTCGGAGATGCTGTAGGTGCCTGAACACCCTCTGTAATTTATGGCATGGTTCTGAGCCCCCACTGAATTAGTTCAGGAATCAAAATTTCCCAGTTATATACTAGATGAGTATTTCACAATGTGGGCAATATCGCCCACTGGTGGGCGATATTGGCATGGGGCTGGGATTTTGGGGGGATAGAAGCTACGGGTACGTTACATAAGATACTATGAATACGCTCGAGTTGGGGGCGGGGGGGGGCGATGAGAGAAAAACTTTCTTAAGAAGGGAGCAATTTAACAAAAAGTTTAGTTAAACTGTGGTATAGATAAAGACGAACCAAACACTTTCGACGCCCCTGCTGCCGTCTACCTTTTTTAAAAACGAAACTGGCTATGAATGTGTTCTTATGAGTAATTTAAAATGTTATAAGATGCTCAAAAAACCTTTTGGAAAGAGCAACGTGGAGGGAGCACGATAATGATGATGATGCCAATTCTATACATTAGATCAGTCGGCTCCGTTATGGACCGCCACCCCTTGCCCTCCGCCACCGCAGTGGTTTTGGAAACGTGTCACGGGCAATTAGAGTTATCTGGAAAGCGTATTTCGCGGTAGCGTGTCTTCTCGGGGCTCCGGGACAGACTTTCTCTTGAGGGCCCCCTTTGAAAGTGATACTCATAAAAAAGAGTTCCCTCTCCTTATTTTCTCTCATTTTTTCAATGATTAAAGTGTAGCACATCTTACAAACACTTAAAAAAATGGAAAGAAAATAGGCTGAAACTGGATCGGAGTAGGCCCAGTGGCGGTTAAATGGGAGGAGTAGGGGTAATGGTGTTAATGTTAATTACACTCTTCCCCCTTGTTGTAAATATCTATACTTAATCTTTCTTAACCGTGAACCGCATCATATATATTTTTTCCTTGTTTTTACTTTTACTGTGTGTGACAACTCTCGCGGGTGCTTGTTGTGTTGTTATCTTCGGCCATGTAAGCGGTTATATCTAAACTTCACTTATGAAATAAATGTTCTCTTAACTTCAAGATCTTTATTAAGTTTCTGTTTAGGCAGTAAATATAAGTGGTTATGTGCCCAGAGACGATTCTACTGCGCGGATGTTTAATAGTTGATTGATACGGCCATAACCTTACCGGCAGTACTAAGCCTAACGAGGCGATTTGCACGTGTCTATCTTCTTCCCTGTTCTTTGAGAGATTTCGATAATCCGGTATGGATAAATTTGGTTCCATAGAGAAATTGGAGGGAGAGAGCAACTGGGTGAGCTGGAAGTTTGACATTGAACTCCAGCTTATGGTGCGTTCAGTCGATATCCCGCGGATGGTAGCTTCGCACCACTGGTCGCTCGACCAAGCACGCGTACCAGCTTACGGTGCAAAAAGCCATGCCTATTGTGCCATGCCTATAGGCAGGTTGCCGCTGCCGCGACAGAAGAAGAAATGAAAGTTTACTCGACGGCCCTAAAAGTATATGAGGATGCGGAAGCGATAGCTCGATATATCATAGGCTCGAGTGTTCGGCCTGAGCCTAAACAACACGTCCTCACATGCAAAACAGCAAGAGAAATGTGGAATGCCCTTCACAGTGTGTATGAGCAGAAAAATGAAAGACGACTTTATTTGTTGTACAGTCAGTTATTCTCATACTCAAAAGATGCCACTGACAGCATTGCCACGCATGTGTCGAAACTACAGAGGATTTGGCAGGACTTGCAGGAGGAACTAAAAGGTGAGGGTGTCAACTTCCCAAATCTATGTTGTTAAACAGAATTTTGAACACCTTGCCTAATGAATATCTGGAGTTCAAAAACGCATGGGAGTCCGTTCCTCACACTGAAAGAACTGTTTCTGGCCTCACAGAAAGGTTACGTTTGCACTAACAACGGTTGGAAGAGGCAAAGCCTGCTGAAAACAGGAATGTTGCGTTCGGTGCAAAACCTGGCAAAGCTTTTGGTAAATATGACAAAACTGCTGCTGCTGCTGGTGGTGCTCAGAAAGAGACTAAAAACAAGAAATTCAAGTGTTATGCCTGCGGTCGTCCTGGGCATTTGAAAAAGAACTGTTTCACCTTAAAGGCGGGAAATGCTGAGAACGTTGAAGCTCGCAAGTCAGGACAAGCATTTGTGTCTGTTGCTGGTATGCAGAGCGAAGACTATTGGCTTGTCGATTCTGGTGCCTCACACCACATTTCATCCAAGCTGCATTGGTTCTCCTCATATGAACAGTTTGATACTCCAAGGCCGTTGAGACTGGGTGATGGGCGATCCATGTTTGCCAGAGGCATTGGTGAAATAAGAATTGAAATGCTTGTCAATGGGACTTGGGAAGGGAACCAGGCAGTCTCACTAAAGTTTGCTAAAACGTTCTCCGTTCTTTTTGGCAATAATGCATAAAGCACGTTATTGAAAAGAAGAGGAATTTTGGATTGCAGATGGCCTGATGGAACACATTTTGGAGCAACAACAATTAATACGTAATAGAGAATCCGATAGTTCTACAACTTCAAGTGAGGCTTCCATAGAATGGGAATCTGTAAAAAATGACTAAAACCGTAGTGATAACAAGTGGCATCGACGTATATGCGTTCGGGTGGGTGAGCGACGGAAATTTCGGCAAGAAAAGTGAGTAAAAGAATTCTAAATTTTTCCTTATCATTTCTATTGTTATTATTTGGGGCGATTCTCAAATTCAAACGTGAAAACCAGATTAATAGGAGTTACTAAGATACTTTTCAATTACAAAAAACCGCTCTTTAATTTCTGAAAGTATCGACGATGGCTTTTTTTTTTTTTTTCATTAGCTAATTGTTACTGACTGACTGCAATTTTTTCTACAAGCATTACGTTACACGTAAAAAATATTTTTTTCTCCGAGATTATGGCGAGAATCAGCCATACCTTACCGAGGCCGCGCATCGATACATAGGTTAAGAGGCTTTCGTTGTCATAGCAACGAGTGATGCGGTTCCCTCGTAGCTTCCTCTTCATTGCAAAGTTAACCTGAAACGAACTATAGACTGATTGCCCTCCCTCTCTCCTCGACCGGTGCTCTGGATACAGATATAGCATGTGAAACAAATCGGGGCGGCTTAAGCGTCGGTGCAAGGGCTGCGGCTCACCCGGGTGTCATTCAGCTCGGTTATATACGAATATACATATGTATAAAGCCGATGTATATTGTTCCCGATAATTTCTCTAAGTCTTTGAAATGAGCAGAGAATAAAACCAAATGCAGGACAAGTCACAGATTTATTCCACAGAACAGGTACAATCAGCGATTTTAACGAAAAACGCTAAAAACAGGAATGTCCTGTTCACAATAACAGAGAGTGATCTCGTCTTCTCGATACCATCTTAAAAATTTCCTGTATTAGTTTTTATAGGCACGGGAAATTTTCGAGAAATTTCTACTACCGTTATGGTTTGGTGGGGCTACGGTCCGGTCGAAGAAGTCCTCCAGAATGTTCCAGAGCCATCGCGGGATTTCTTCTCTTTCAAGGTTTTGTTAATTTAAGGAGTTATCAACAAATTGCGCTACCAATATGGATCTGCGGTGTTTGTGATGAATTGTGATGAAAATTCAGAATAAATGAAAAAATAATTCCAGACCTAATGGAAAAGTAAACAGAATAGATGAAAGAAATACTTCCCCAATTCAGAATTCACGAATTTATGAAAGAAGTTATTACCGTAAGTGCGGGAAAACCAAAAACCGTGGGGCCTGGTGCAACCGCACCTGTCGCACACCCAGGGGCGGCTCGAGCTTACCTGCCACCCAATTGCGAAGCTTCACGTGCCGTCCTTAATGACGACCTTGGCAAGAGGCTGACAGGGCTTCAGTGAAAGAACCTCGAGATAAGCCTAAAGCCGGGTTTTCCTAGGAGTAGCTTACCTGCACCGTGCTCAGCGTGAAAACGCTGATTGGCTAAAAACTTGAAATTCAGGTTTTTTGACCAATCACAGTTTTCACGCTGGACGCGCAGCAGAAAGCCTGCTCCTAGGAAAACCCGGCTTTATTTCTTCTTTTTTTTTCAGAAGAAAGTCGCACATCACTCTTCGTGCAAAATGTGCGTGACCATACGTCCCGCTTTTGAAGTAAAATTTTTTTTTTTCCCCCCAGTTTTTTTTTCTGTTCTAGAATTATTCTACCGTTCTTAATTATGCCAGATAACTTAATCCTTGATACAGCACTTATTTTTGTGAGCCATCATCACTTATCCTGTAAAGATGATATATATATATATTTATTTATTTATTTATTTATTTATTAAGGAAATTTTTTTCAAACGTGCTTCTGGTACTCCAGGGACTGGACGAGGTGAGAAGCGCCGAATTTTTCCTTTGCTTTCATTTGATTATTCCGTAATAAATTCTGGGTGATGGTATTCCCTACGCTGGGGCCGGGAACAAAATCCATATAATTTTTCTTTTTTTTCACACTATAAATTAACTACTATTAGTACTAGTACAAAACCATACATGCACCTCGTCCATAATCCTTTGCGGAACTTCTAACGAATTGGTACATGTTGGAATGTGCGTGTCCGTGTTGTGAACTTAATGTGAAGCTTGTTTCTGTGTAATCGGAAATCACTGATGCTAAATACGATACTTACATGCTTGTTATAGTGATGCCATCTGCCTCCTATTTTTCGAACTATGAGTGAAGTGTAATGATATAAGATTTTACTGTTGTAGGCCTGTTGCTCTCCGTGGCGAGACTTTTCAACAGGGAGATCGGCTTGCATTCGCACCTCGAAGTTAGGAACCACAGAAAACCAACTTCAGCCGCCCACCACTGTGGCGACTGTACCATAAATCAGAAGGAGCCGCATGGAAAATCTGGCTTTTGGTCTGGGTCCCGCGAAAGATTCAAGCCCGGGGGCCCTAACGCACGGCGGGCAACCCGTGGCCGGCCGTCACTATTTTGGTGGCCCACAGAAACATTTCGATCAATTGACGAAATATCGTTAAAAACTAGGGTAAAACGAAGATTTCGACAAAAAAAAAGTCACTCAGCTTCATATAGACTTATAACAAGGACAGGCTGATCAGTGTACAGTATTTAGCTTCTTAAGTGTAAAAGTAGTAAAGTAGTAAAAGTGTACGGTGCTAAGGCCACCGTACACTTTTCACCATAAATAACTTCGAGTACATCCCATCCTCCTTGAGTGGGGAGAAAGCAGAAATGAACGGAATTTCCATGGTATCGTATTTCTCGGGTGCATGGTTCCGAAAGGAGCAGATGGGTGTATGCATCTTGATTGGTTGGAAGAAGGGGATTTGTACAATATTGGTACAGTTAGTTTAGTTGTGTTTTAGGTCTTTGAAGCCTTTCATCAGAAGCCTTTTAATGAGTGCACGATGGCGAACCGTGACAGCAAAAAAAGGAAAGTTGAAGAAAAAGAGAGATTTTTTCAAGAAAAGTGGTCATCCCTTTATTTTTTCGTCGAACACAAGGCTAAAGCAGTTTGTCTAATTTGTAATGAGAGCGTAGGCCACGATGAAAGAATATAATATTAAGAGACATTACGATACTAAGCATAGTGCGAAGTATTCTGGATTGGAGGGACATTTTCGAAGTGAAAAAGTCAATGAACTGAAATCGAAGCTGAACTGTCAGCAATCATTATTCTTTGGAAGAAATGAACAGTCTGAAAATTGTGTTCGCGTTAGTTATATAATATCAAAGAAAATTGCGAAACGTGGGAAGCCCTTCGTTGATGGAGAATTCGTTAAAGAATGTCTTCAGTCTGCAGTTGATGTGCTTTGCCCATCACAGGCTCAAGCTGTTTCGAACGTCAGTTTGTCTGGTGTGACAGTAGCAAGACGCGTGGAGGATCTGTCAGCAGATGTATTCAAGACCTTGAAATCCAAATGCAAGGAATTTTTGTTTTATTCAGTAGCTATGGATGAATCGACGGATGCAACAGATACCGCACAAGCAGCTATTTTCATTCGTGGTATTGACAAAAACTTCAAAATTGTTGAGGAGTTAGCTAGTATCGTTGCACTTAAGGATACCACACGAAGTTCCGACTTATATTCAAGTTTGACAGAAACATTGGCCAAATGTGAGTTGGACTTAGGCAACATATCTGCCATAACTACAGATGGTGCTCCCTCTATGACCGGTCAGAAGACAGGGGTAATCACATTGATAAAATCAGATGCCGAAAAATGTGGGAATACGAAGATGATGGCTTCCCATTGCATCATTCACCAGGAAAACTTGTGCAAAAAGTTTTTCTGCAACTTTGAGCACGTAATGTCTGTTGTAGTGAAAGCGGTTAACTTCATTCGATCCAAAGGACTTAACCATAGACAGTTTCAAAAATTCTTAGAGGATTCGGAAGCTGAGCATGGCGACGTTATTTATTATACAGAAGTACGCTGGTTGAGCCGGGGAAAGATGCTTCAGCGCATGTTTTCCTTGAAGGAGGAAGTTGATGAATTCATGAAATGCAAAGGAAAACTTATTGGGGAGTTTCAAGATAAAAAGTGGGTGAGAGATTTCGCATTTCTTGTCGATATCACTGGCCATCTGAATGATCTAAACTACCGCTTATTGGGAAAAGATCTACTTGTCCATAATCTTCATGACAATGTGAAAGCGTTCGAAACTAAATTAGTCCTTTGGGAACGTCAATTGCAAAACAAAAACTGCATACATTCTCCAAAATTGTTGGAGTTGGTAAATAAATCTACAACTTGGAAACCGGACGATTATGTACAGTGCATTTCAAATCTGAGAATGGAATTCAGAAGCAGATTTTCCGACTTCCGCGAGAACGAAATTTCTATGAAAATGTTTTCCTCACCATTCTCGGTCGATATCGAAAGTGTTCCACCAGAGCTACAATTAGAATTTGCAGATTTGCAATGTGACTCTGAAGTTAAATGCAAGTTTTTTGAAATTCCTTCATTAATTGATTTTTATTCTAAGTATGTGTCCGAAGAAAAGTATCCAGGAATACGCAAACATGCATTGTTCATGTCTTCTATATTTGGCAGCACTTACATATGTGAACAGTTGTTTAGTCGAATGAAGAATACAAAATCAAAAACTAGAACACGTCTCACTGATCGGCATTTGGAGTATACTTTACGAATAGCAACAACACAAATTTTACCTAACATTGAAGCTTTAGTCAAGCAAAAACAATGTCAAGTTTCGCATTAATTTAGGAATTATATCCACTCGCATTCGTAATATAAGTAACACAAACGACATTTTTTTTCATTTGATATGTAATTAATTCAACATATACGTGTATAAACAAAAATAATCAATTTTCATTCTGTTTCATAAAATATAAAAAATACCTAAAAATAATTGTCTAACCCCAATTCAATTTAATTTTTTAAAACGAAAATGCTACACAATGGAATCATAAAATACGTAGTACGCGTCGCATTTTAATTTGTAGTATCTGAGCGTGAGTAGGATCAACCTTTGGGGGGGGGGGGGGTACACTGAGATTGATTGGAGGCACAAGAAATCTCTGAGAAAAATTTAGATTTACCAACTACCAAAAGCATTTTCAAGTAACACAAATGTATTAATATAACAAAAAAGGCATTTTTTGACACTATAATTTGAAATGTTTTTTTAAATCATTCAAAATTAATATTTGTTTAAATTAATTGAATTGAATGTTACAATTTGTGGGGGGGCGCCCCCCCCCCACGCCGTGTTAATGAGTGGCCCGCGGAACGCAACAAATACTTTATGTGGCCCTCAAGTGTAAAACGTTGAAGACCCCTACTCTAGAGCCTAATAGACAGATCTGTCTATTGATTCC